>NC_134091.1:35278758-35580023 GCF_000715075.1 Nicotiana tabacum
ATTTTATTAATAGCAATCAAAATTTTATTTACAAAATTGAGAATAAAAGAGAGTAAAAATTCTATAAATTATACAATGCAGGTAATAAAAAAATAATGGGCGTAAAATAGAGGTAAATTTTATAATAAATTTTGCAAAAATTATCAATTTAAACTTTACATGAACTTTAGTTATAATTTAAAAAAATCTAGTAATAACAATCAAAACTCAAAAATTTATATACACCATAGATAATAATAAATAGTGGAACTGAAAATCACACGCACACACCAACATACATTATATGCATTTTAATATACATAATATTAAAATAATAATAATAATAATAATAATATTAAAAAAAACTAGCAATAAATTTAGTAATAAATTCATAATATAATTATTTTATTTATAATGCTAGTGAACTTAGATTAAATTATATAAATAAGATATAGTATTTTTAACTTATGAATAAATACATGCATTAAAAAATATCTAAATAATATAAAAAAGGTATTAAATATATGGAGAGTTGAAATTGTCAAGGGTAAAAAAGATATTGTGTAGGACGAAAGGATGAAAATGACAATTATTCAAAATTAGAAGATGTGTTTGATTTTTAGAGTAAACTTGGGGGATGTAAATTATTTTCACCGATCAGGAGAACAACCAATTCTTCCACCTGAATTGGAAGAAACTAAAGACAGAGTGTGCTAGCAAGTTGGTGTCCACAAGAACAAGTCCTTGTGGATATTCGTCTTGATTTTTTTATTTATAAATGTTGGATCCGGTTTAGAAGTGAGCAAAACTATTCCCCTAGATCATGTTAGTACTACCAGATTTTTGTTCGGGAATTATTACATACTTGTTCTATCAATAGATTTTGTGACACATCTAATAAAACGTCAATTCAAATTGGAGAATAATTTTAAGTTGGAGTTTTAAAATTATTTTAAAATAAAAAAACTAAAATTACAAAAAATAAAAAACTGCCAATTCAAAATTTCTTTGTTTTTTTTAAAATAATTTTTGTTTTTATTTTTACAAATAAAAGGTTTATTTATTCAGAAAATATTATTGAGAATAATAGAATAAAATAAAAAATAAAAAAATATATCATTAATTATATTATAAAAAGAAAGTAGCATACAAAAATTTAAATAAAGTAATATGCTAATAAAAGTTTCTATTAACAATGCAATAATATTAAATATTGAATAATATAATTTAAAAAAATACCGAACAAGCCTATTATTCGATGCCTATATAAGTTTCATTAATTTAATAGAGATTTTATTCATTAAAATTCAGATAATATTATTGAGAACAATAGGATAAATTTAAAATAAAAAATATTTCAAGAGTAATAAAATATATATCTTCTATTATATTATAAAAAGAAAGTAGTAGACAAAACTATTAAATAAAGTAATATGCTAATAAAAATTTCTATTAACAATGCAATAATATTAAATATTGGATAATATAATAAAGAAAAATACAGAACAAAAAAATTATTCAATGACTATACAACTCTATTTAGTTTAATAGAAATTTTATTCATTAAAATTCAGATAATATTATTGAGAACAATAGGAATATATAATAAGGAAAAATACATAACAAAAACGTTATTCGATGACTATATAAGTCCCTTTAATTTAATAGAGATTTTATTCATTAAAATTCAGATAATATTATTGGCAACAACAGAATAAAATTTAAAATAAAAAATATTTCAAGATTAATAAAACATATATATCTTCTCTTATATTACAAAAAGAAAGCGATCAAACAAAAATATTAAATAAAATAATATGTTAATAAAAAGTTCTATTAACAATGTAAAAATACTAAACATTGGATAATAGAATAAAGAAAAATATAGAATAAAAAAGTTATTCAATGACTATATAAGTCCCTTTAATTTAATAGATATTTTATTATTGGTATATCATATTGACAAACAAAATGACAATTAAAATTTATTAAATCAATACGATCTAATATGTTCAAACAAATCCGGTCACAATTTAATTTAATTAATATTTTTTAATATTGAAGCGCGGTAGAAAAATTATTCAATGACTATATAAGTCCCTTTAATCTAATAGAGATTTTATTATTGAGTATATCATATTGACAAATAAAACGACAATTGAAATTTATTAAAGCAATACGATCTAATATGTTCAAACAAGTTCGATCACAATTTAATTTAATTAATATTTTTTAATATTGATTGCCCATCGCGCGGGTACAACTACTAGTATATATTAATAAGACAAATAATATTTGGATATTCCTATGATAGAAGTTTATTTTGGAGCTCATCAACTCTTTAAATTCTTTCATCTTTCAGAGAGTTAATAATTTTAGAGAACAGACCAATGGCATTTTCAAACTCGATTCATCAAACTTTAATCTCTGCATGGTTCACACTCACTCAATCACAGAAGAAACATAAATGGAATACAAATGAAATAACAGGATTACAAGAAGGTATTGCTACCAATATTGGCAATCTAAGTTCTTCAACATTTATTTTGTTCTTCAATCATTTTACAACACTCAGGTGTGTGAGCACGTGATTTTTGCCCGACGAAAATACTCCTACAAAATCCAGAAAAATAGATTTTTATAATTATTTTTTAGTTTTTATAGAATTTTTAGGAATTTCCTGTTAATTAATTGTTTACATTTAGTTACGCATTTAACATCTTAAAATCATATGAAAAACACCAAAAAATGTTCAATGTTTCATTGCATAGCATTTTAGATCTTAATTGCATTTAGGATTTAATTAAATGAGTTAATTAAAATATTAAACAACAATCACAAAAATACCATAGTCATTTTATATTAGTTTTTAGTCTTATTACTCGTTAATTTCAATTGTTGTGATATGGAATCTGTAGGTAATCAGTCACCATCCATGCTCCATCTATATGAATAATTTCGTCGGTTTACTGCAAACTCTCTCGTTTAAATGGACTATAACTAGGAATTTCGAAATATAATGAACAACTTCATATTTGGTCCCAAAACTGTGATAATTTGTAAAGTCTTACTCTACAGTTTGCAACTGTCAAAGTTGATTCACAGTTTACAATTCATCATTAGTCTAAATAGGAGGACATACCCAAACGTTTGGGCTTCACTGCTACATGTCAGTGACACTAACTGCAGAATATAGTTTTCTTATGATCTTATCCAAGTAGGGATCCATTTTCTTATGTCACTGAATGCTGCCATAGCTTGTACAATCTCTTTAGTAAATATTCTCAATTAAAACTGTTGGCTTAATTGACTGCCTCTTCACGAAAGGCCTACCCTTGGCTTTGAAATATTAGCGTCTATCTGGTCCCCTCCCACTTTAGGCTTTGTTCATTCTTGAGCTGAAAGCCACAATGGTCATGGGCCGTTTGTGATTATCGTGAGGGTTCTGTGGAGTGAAATCGAGTAGTACCTTTTCCTTGGCCAAGGAAAAGGAGACCAATTTACCTGAATCTATCAAAAACAGAATGCATTTTAGCTTGATTGCTCTATTTTCGAACAATGTACTGAATATCCTTCTTGCCAATCCATCTAATAACCATAGCAACGAGCCTTGCGAAAATCTCAAACCGCAAACTTAGAAAGTAGATAAATATGTGAACATTCGTAGTTTGCTTTAGACGCGATTAAATAAGTCGTCGTGACTATGGATACGGTTCCCGTGGCATAGTCGTGACACGTAACCCCCAATTCGAGTGTGCGTCTCACGTGACTAGACTCTAACTTCAAACAATAATAAAAGTTAACACATTGTAAATTGCGGGTGCGTTTCACGTGGCGTAATTCGCAATGTGTACAAAAACAATAGGTGCGCGACATCGCGACTTATTTAAATAAATTTCATAAATATTAAAAGCGGTTAAAAAAGTAACAATGCACAATAGGTTTTAGACATATAATAAATTAGATAATTAAGCCAATTATTAATAGTTGAGCGACCGTGCTAAAACCTCGGAACATGGGAATGCCTAACACCTTCTCTCGGGTTAACAAAATTTCTTACCCGGTCTTCTGTATTCGCGGACCATAAAATAGAGTCAATTTTCTCGATTTGGGATTCTAAAATAAACCGGTAACTTGGGACACCATAAATTATCCCAAGTAGCGACTTTGATTAATTAAATAATCCCATTTCGATTAACATCACTTTAATTGGAAAAACTTCCTACCCCATATCCCTCGAGAAAAAGGAGGTGTGACTGCTATGGCGACTCCGCTGGGGAAAGAACCCAGAATCTCTGGTTCGGAGTTCAGAATTCTAGCTTAGAATAACTGTTATATTTGGCTTTTGTTTTTATCTGATTTTTTCGTATTTGAGCCTAATGTGCTAAATGCCGCTTTTTACCGCTTTGATATTGTTTGAACTGTATATAAAATTATTGCGAAACCCTTCTCTCTAAGTCTTCTAAATCTTCTGGGAAGTGCATGCTGGCGCGACTTCTTTTTTGTTAGTGTCATACCCTAATTTAGAACGAGGATCAGATCGGTTACAAAGCCGGATGGCTTTTTGGTTACCGGTACGTTGCCCCCCTCGGCTCGAGTTATACGCTCGGGTAAGACAGGTCTAGAACAATACACCTAGGTTTTAAACTTAGAATGACATAGCTTCATGCCGGATTCCTAGTAGGTACGTTTGTTTGCATCACGTGCATTTGACTTTGGAGACTCAACACAAGGGTTGAGTCCGTCTAGGACAGGTGTACCCAATTTAAAAGACCATCCTGATGCATTTTGCGTGCTACCAGTAGTTTCAGTTGGGGGACAGGTACCAGAAACACTTGTTGTTACCTCTGAACTTTAGGAGACCTTAGCACAGTTCCTGAGTATGTTTGATACATTAACTCAGGCAGGATTGATCTCTGTTGCACCAAATATTTCGTACATTAACTCAGGCGGGATTGATCTCTGTTGCACCAAATATTTCGCAGATTGGGGGAGTTAGCTCAGATTCTTACCACAACTGTCACGACCCAAAATTCTCACATTCGGACCGTGATGGCGCCTAACATTTCACTTGCTAGGCAAGCCAACGTTAGAATAATATTATCCATTTTAAAATAATTTTTTAATTTATTAATAACAAAGGAACAAATGCGGAAGTAAGGTCTGAAATATAGTGAATAATCCATAAGAACAATGGTGTCTAAATACCATCCCAGAATTGGTGTCACAAGTGCACGTGCTTCTAGAATAATACAAATAAGGGCCTGAATAAAATAAAGTTGTCTGAAAATAAACACACAACTAAAGTAAAGTAGACGGGGACTTCAGAACTGCGGACGTCGTGCAGTTATACCTCAAGTCTCCTCTGAGTAGCTGAAATCTGAGCAAGTCTATGGTACGTCGCTGGGACCAACTCCGAAATCTCCGCAAGAAGTGCAGAGTGTAGTATCAGTACAACCGATCACATGTACTGGTAAGTGTTGAGCCTAACCTCGACGAAATAGTGACGAGGCTAAGGCGGTCTACTTACATTAACATGTACACAATATTAGTAACAACAACAAATAATAGAAATAAATCAGGTAACTCATTTATAATAATTGAAGCCAACTCAGCAGTCATAACCAATTATCATTTTCATCATTTTCCGTTGCAGCGTGCAACCCGCTCTCACAATATATTCACATTCAATTCTGTTGCAGCGTGCAACCCGCTTTCACAATATATTCATTTTCAATCCTCTCATATAAATATTTTTAATCAACCCGCTTTCATAATATATTCATTTTCAATCCTCTCATATAAATATTTTTAATCAAGTGTGTGTATATATATATATATTGACTTTTATAATAAGTCTATTGCGGCGTGCAATCCAATCCTCCAATTATTGACTTTTAATCAGTCTGTTGCGGCGTGCAATCCGATCCCCCGAATATTGACTTTTAATCAGTCTATTACGGCGTGCAATCCGATCCCCCAAATATTGATCTTTAATAAGTCTGCTGCGGCGTGCAACCCGATCCTCCAATATATCCATTTACCAAATTCTTATAGAAGAAATTTTCCCAATAAGTGCAACAATTAATATAAAATTATAAGACAACAAGCATACAATAATTATGATTAAATTATGAAACAAACAATGACAAATAGCAAATTTTTATGAAAATCAGGGAAAAAATAGACAGTTTAATATTTAATATGCTAAATGTCAAATAACAGTTAAGACACATATTTCAAATAACATGTAACAATTAATACAGGAATTCAAGAATTAATATTTGACGAAGAATAGGAGAGAAACATTATAATAATTAATTCATGATTTAAAACGATTTATGATTTTTCAAGTAATTATGCAAACAATTAATTTGACGACGTATAGACACTCGTCACCTCGCCATACGTCATTCACATGTATTTCACATAACAAATAGTTTAAGGGTTCTATTCCTCAAGTCAAGGTTAACCACGACACTTACCTCGCTTCGAAATCAAATTTCAAGTTTTCAATATACCCTTGGCTCGCGAATTAGTGTCTGAAATCCTCAAATCTAGTCATAAACAATTCAATATATTCAATACAAATTGTAGGAATTAATTCCATATGAATTTACTAATTTCCTGATTAAAATCCGAAATTCATTTTAAAAATCGACAGTGGGGCACACGTCTCAAATCTCGGAAAACTTACGAAATTCGAACACCCATTCCGAGACAAGTCCAACCATGCAAAAATTATCCAATTCCGATGTCAAATGGACCTTCAGATCTAAATTTTATGTTTTTGGAAGATTTTATAAAAATTCCAATTTCTTCCATCTAAATCCGAGATAAATGATGAATATAGACATGGATTCATGAAATATAATCACTTCTGCTTATAGAACACTTACCCAATTCAAAGTCGTGAAAAACCTCTCAAAACTACGCCTTAACCGAACTCAAAATGACTAAAATGAGTAAAAATGTCGGACTCTTCGATATATACTCTGCCCAGGCATTTCCGCACCTGCGGTGCCTGGGCTCGCACATGCGAGAAAAATCTTGCATCTGCGAAATGGGGCTGCCAGGCGAGGCATCGCATCTGTGGAGGACAAATGCGCACCTGCACTGCCTTCCGCTTCTACGATTGTCAAGTCCATTTTTGCGAATGCGCAGGTGCGTGCAAGTTTTCGCACCTGCGGACCTTTTCCCAGCCTGCCCAGGCTGCTTCTGCGATGGAAGGCTCGCTTTTGCGAGCTCGCACTTGCGGTCAAAAATCCGCAGGTGCGATTATAACAGAAGGCAAAATTTTAGATTTTGCTTAAGTCCAATTCTTATTCCGATTTAGATTCGAGTCACACTCGGGGTACTTGAGACCCCGTCCGAATATACCAACAGGTCCCGTAACAAAATACGGACTTACTCGAGGTCAAAAATCACGCCAAACAATGCTGAAATTACAATTCACACCCCGATTCGAACTTTGAGTTTTAAACCTTTTCATTTGCAAATCTCATGCCAAAACATATTAAATGAATCCGGAATGACTTCAAATTTGGCACACAAGTCCTAAATGACATAATGGAGCTATTCAAATTTCCAGAATCAGATTTCGGCTCCGATATCAAAAAGTCAACCCCAAAGTCAAACATGGAAATCTTTATCCTTTAAATTACTAGTTTCCGTTAAATGGTCATAACTTGAGCTAGGGACCTCCAAATTAAATTTCGGGCATACGCCCAAGTCCCAAATCACAACACAAAGCTATCGGAACTGTCAAAACATTGATCCAGGTCCGTTTGTGCTCAAAATGTTGACCAAAGTCAACTCAGTTTAGTTTTAAGGCTCTATTTCACATTTTAATCCATTTTTCACATAAAAACTTTCCGGAAAATTTTACGGACTGCGCACGCAAGTCGAGGATTGATAAATAGTGCTTTTCGAGGTCTTAGAATACATAATTACTTATGAAATTTAAAGATGATATTTTGGGTCATCATATTCTCCACCTCAAAAACAAACGTTCGTCATCGAACGTAGTTAGAAAAAGTACCTGAGTTGGTGAATAAGTGTGGATATTTACTCCGCATGTTCGACTCAGACTCCCAGGTAGATGCCTCTACTGGCTGACCTCTCCATTGCACTCGAACTGAAGGATAACTCTTACATCTCAACTGTCGGACCTGCCGGGCTAGAATAGCCACCGGCTCCTCCTCGTAAGTCAAATCTTTGTCCAATTGGACTGAGCTGAAATCTAACACATGGGACGGATCACCATGATATTTTCGGAGCATAGACACATGAAACATCGGATGAACCGTTGATAAACTAGGTGGTAATGCAAGCATGTACGCTACTTCACCCACCCTTTCAAGAATTTCAAAGGGTCCGATATACTTAGGGCTCAACTTGCCCTTCTTTCCGAACCTCATTACACCTTTCATAGGTGAAACCCGGAGTAATATTCTTTCTCCAACCATGAATGCAATATCATGAACTTTATGGTCGGCATAACTCTTTTGCCTAGAATGAGCTGTGCGAAGTCGATCCTGAATAATCTTGACCTTATCCAAGGCATCCTGTACCAAATCGGTACCCAACAATCAAGCCTCTCCTGGTTCAAACCAACTAACTGGCGATCGGCATCGCCTTCCGTATAATGCCTCATATGGAGCCATCTGAATGCTCGACTGGTAGTTATAATTATAAGCAAACTCCGCAAGTGGCAAGAAATGATCCCAAGAACCTCCAAATTCTATAACACAAGCGCGAAGCATATCTTCCAATATCTGAATAGTGCGCTCTGACTGTCCGTCTGTCTGTGGATGAAATGTTGTACTTAACTCCACCTGCGTGCCTAACTCACGCTGTACAACCCTCCAGAAATGTGAGGTAAACTGCGTACCTCAATTTGAAATAAAAGACACGGGTACACCGTGAAGGCGGACAATCTCACGAATGTAAATTTCAGCTAACCTTTCTGAAGAATAGGTAACTGCCACTGGAATGAAATGTGCTGATTTGGTTAACCTGTCCACAATGACCCAAACTGTGTCAAATTTTCTCTGAATCTGTGGGAGTCCAACAACAAAATCCATAGTGATACGCTCCCATTTTCATTCAGGAATTTCTAACTTCTGAAGCAAACCGCCAGGTCTCTGATGCTCGTACTTAACTTGCTGACAATTCAGACACCGAGCTACATATGCAACTATATCCTTTTTCATTCTCCTCCACCAATAATGTTTCCGCAAATCTTGATACATTTTGGCGGTACCTGGATGAATAGAATACCTAGAACTATGTGCCTCTTCAAGAATTAATTCACGAAGCCCATCCACATTAGGCACACAAATACGACCCTGTATTCGCAGAACTCCATCTTCCCCCACAACAACCTGTTTGGCATCATCGTGCCGCACTGTGTTCTTAAGGACAAGTAAATGAGGATCATCATACTGCCTCTCTCTGATGCGCTCATATAAAGAAGACCGAGCGACTGTGCAAGCTAGAACCCGACTGGGTTCTGAAACATCTAACTTCACGAACTGATTAGCCAAAGTCTGAACATCTGTAGCTAATGGCCTCTCACCAACCTGAATATACGCAAGACTGCCCATACTCACAGCCTTTCTACTCAAAGCATCGGCCACCATATTGGCCTTCCCGGGATGATACAAAATGGTGATATCATAGTCTTTCAACAACTCCAACCATCTTCTCTGGCACGAATTAAGATCTTTTTGTTTGAACAGGTACTGAAGGCTACGATGATCAGTAAATACCTCACATGAGATACCGAAGAGGTAATGCCACAAAATCTTCAGTGCATGAACAATGGCTTCCAGTTCTAAGTCATGAACATGATAATTCTTCTCGTGAACCTTCAACTGTCGCGATGCATATGCAATCACCCTGCCATCTTGTATTAATATTACACCAAGCCCAATGTGAGATACATCACAATATACTGTATACGATCCTGAACCTGTGGGTAATACCAACACTGGCATCGTGGTCAAAGCAGTCTTGAGCTTTTGAAAGCTCAACTCACACTCGTCTGACCATCTGAACGGGACACCCTTCTGGGTTAGTCTGGTCAATGTGCTTGTTATAGATGAAAACCCTTCCACGAACCGACGATAATAACCTGCTAAACCCAGGAAACTCCGAATCTCTGTAACTGAAGTAAGTCTAGGCCAATTCTGAACAACCTCAATCTTCTTAGGATCCACCTTTATGCCTTCTGCCGATACAACATGCCCCTAAAAGGAAACTGAGTCTAACCAAAACTCACATTTTGAAAATTTGGCATATAACTGATTATTCTTCAAAGTCTGAAGCACACTCCAAAGATGATGTTCATGTTCCTCTCGACTGCTGGAGTAAATCAAGATATCATCAATGAATACAACCACAAAAGAATCCAAATAGGGCTTGAACACCCGATTCATCAAATCCATAAATGCTGCTATGGCAGTTGTCAACCCAAATGACATCACTAAGAATTCGTAATGCCCATACCGAGTCCGAAAAGCTGTCTTAGGGAGATCATATGCCCTAATCTTCAACTGATGGTAACTAGGCCTCAAATCAATCTCCGAAAATACCTTGGCACCCTAAAGTTGATCAAATAGGTCATTAATTTTTGGCAGCGGATATTTTTTTTTGATAGTGGCCTTGATCAACTGCTGATAATCTATACACATCCGCATCGAGCCATCTTTCTTCTTTACAAATAATACTGGTGCACCCCAGGGCGAGATAGTGGGTCTAATAAATCCCTGATCAAGCAAGTCTTGTAATTTCTCTTTCAATTCTTTCAACTCCGGCGGGGCCATACAGTATGGTGGAATAGGAATGGGCTGAGTGCCCGGAGCCAAATCAATACAGAAGTCAATATCTCTGTCGGGTGGCATCCCCGGCAAATCTGCAGGAAATACTTCTGGAAATTCACAAACAGCTGGTACTGAGTCCATAGAAGGAACATCCGCATTGGGATCGCGAATATAAGCCAAATAGGCTAGACATCCTTTCTTTACCATACACCGAGCTTTCATATAAGAAATAACCCTGCTGGCAGAATGACCAGGAGTTCCTTTCCACTCTAACTGAGGTAACCCCGGCACGGCTAGAGTCATTGTCTTGGCATGACAATCCAATATAGCATGATAAGGTGACAACCAATCCATACCCAAGATGACATCAAAATCTACCATATCAAGAAGTAAAAGATCCACACTAGTCTCAAGACTACCAATAGTAACCACACACGAATGATAGACATGATCTGCTACAACAGAGTCTCCCACCGGTGTAGATACACACACAGAAGCATTCAGAGAATCACAAGGCACAACCAAATATGAAGCAAAATAGGAGGACACTTAAGAATAAGTAGATCCTGGATCAAATAGAACTGAAGCATCTCTATGGAAAACTGGAATAATACATGTGATCACAGCATCAGATGACTCGGCCTCGGGCATAGCTGGAAAAGCATAAAATCGGGGCTGAGCCCCACCACTCTAAACTACGTCCCTAGGACGGCCTCTAACTGGCTGACCTCCACCTCTAACGGTCTAACCTCCACCTCTAATGGCCTGACCTCCACCTCTAGCTGCTTGACCCCTACCTCTAGTTAGCTGAGCAGACGGTAAAGCAACCAGTTTCGGTATAATGGCACGAGAATCCTGGCGAGATCTGTTACTCGCCAATCTAGGGCAATACCTCCTGATGTGACCAATGTTCCCGCACTCATAACACCCATCCTGATGCCGTGGCTGCTAAAGCTGAAGCTGACCCAGATGGGCCGGATAACCACTGTAGTAACTCTGGAGTGGTGGTGCACTGATAAGAGCTGAATGTACACTAAATGCTGGTTGCACATAGTAAGGCATAATAGGACAGTGACTCCCCGAAGCACCGAGAGATGCATGAAGTGCTGAATGAAATGGTCTGGGAGGATGACCCCTACCAATATTACCCCTTCCTCCAGACGAGGCACCACCGAACTGACGAATCCTCTAACCAGACCTCTGTCCTCTCTCTTGTGCAAAAACCATCTCGATCCTCCTCGCGACATTAGCAGACGCCTGAAAAGAAATTTCACTTCCGGTCTCCTTGGCCATCTGAAGCCTGATAGGGTGAGTGAGTCCCTCAATAAACCTCCTCACTCTCTCTCCCTCTGTAGGTAGTAAAAGGAGAGCATGACGGGCCAAATCCACAAAACGGGACTTATACTGAGTAACAGTCATACTATCGTGCTGTAGACGGTCAAATTGCTTGCGAAATTCCTCTCTCGGTGTGATAGTGAGGAACTTCTCCAGAAATAGCTGAGAGAACTACTCCCAGGTAAGTGCAGGCGATCCGACTGGTCGGGTCAATGTATAATCTCTCCACCAATTCTTGGCGGAACCCGTCATCTGAAATACAGCAAAATCAACCCCATTGGTCTTAACTATACCCATGTTCCGTAGCACCTCGTGACAGCGTTCAAGATAATCCTGTGGGTCCTCAGAAGGTGTACCACTAAAGTGAACTGGAAAGATCTTAGTAAACGTATCCAGTCTGAATAAGGCCTCGAAAGACATGGCGGGCCTATCACTGGTCTGTGCCATAACAACTAGCTGAACTACCCCAACTGGCGGGGCTGCTGGAGCCTGATTCTGGGGAGCCATTTTATCCGGAGCGGGAGTAATGGGAGTTTGTGATCCTCCCCCAACCTATGAGATGACTGGCACCACTGGAAATGTACCATTATGGGCCACACCCTCCATAAGACTCACCAACCGGACTAGAGCGTCATGAAGCACTGGAGTGGCTATGAATCCTTCCGGGACCTAAACTGGTCCAACTGGTACATTCTGAATTGGAACTTCCCCCTGAAGATCCACCTGAGGTTCTATAACAGGTGCAGCTGCTCGAGCTCTGGACTGAGCTCTACCTCTGCCTCTGCCTCTGCCTCTGCCTCTAGCACGACCTCGGCCTCGACCTCTACCCCTGGCCATAGTTGCCACCGGGGGCTCTGGTCCATGTCCATCGGTAGAGATATTACGTGTTCTCACCTTTTGCGAAAGAATAAGAGTAGAATGGTTCAATCATCGATGATAGAATAAATTTGCACGACAGAATAAGAAAGAAGTGATATTATCCTCTCAGAGATAAATACAGATGTCTCCGTACTGATCCTTCAGACTCTACTAAGTTTGCTCGTGACTCGTGAGACCTATGTAACCTAGTGCTCTGATACCAACTGTCACGATCCGAAATTCCCACATTCGGACCGTGATGGCGCATAATATTTTATTTGCTAGGTAAGCCAACGTTAGAATAATATTATCCATTTAAAAACAATTTTTAAATTATTAATAACAAAGGAACAAATGCGAAAGTAAGGTATGAAATATAGTGAATAATCCATAAGAACAACATTGTCTAAATACCATCCCAAAATTAGTGTCACAAGTGCACGAGCTTCTACAATAATACAAATAAGGGCATGAATAAAATAAAGTTGTCTGGAAATAAACACACAACTAAAGTAAAGTAGACGGGGACTTCAGAACTGCGAACGTCGTGCAGTTATACCTCAAGTCTCCTCTGAGTAGCTGAAATATGAGCAAGTCTATGGTACGCCGTATAGACACTAGTCACCTCGCCTATACGTCAATCACATGCATTTCACATAATAAATAGTTTAAGGGTACTATTCCCTCAAATCAAGGTTAACCACGACACTTACCTCGTTTCGAAATCAAATTTTAAGTTTCCAATATACCCTTGCCTCACGAATTAGTGTCCGAAATCCTCAAATCTAGTCATAAACAATTCAATATATTCAATACAAATTGCAAGAATTAATTCCATAAGAATTTACTAATTTACGGATTAAAATCCGAAATTCTTTTTAAAAATCGACAGTGGGGCACACGTCTCAAATCTCGGAAAAACTTACGAAATCCGAACACTCATTCCGAGACGAGTCCAACCATACAAAAATTATCCAATTCCGATGTCAAATGGACCTTCAAATCTAGATTTTACGTTTTTGGAAGATTTTATAAAAATTCCAATTTCTTCAATCTAAATCCGAGATAAATGATGAATATAGACATGGATTCATGAAATATAATCACTTTTGCTTATAGAACACTTACCCAATTCAAAGTCGTGAAAAACCTCTCAAAACTTCGCCTTAACCGAACTCAAAATGACTAAAATGAGTAAAAATATCGGACTCTTCGATATATACTCTGCGCAGGTATTTCCGCACCTGCGGTTCCTGGGCTCGCACATGCGAGAAAAATCTCGCATTTGCGAAATGGGGTTGCCAAGCGAGGCCTCGCGTATGTGGAGGACAAATGCGCACCTGCACTGCCTTCTGCTTCTGCGATTGTCAAGTCCGCTTCTGTGAACGAGCGGGTGCGTGCAAGTTTCACCACCTGCGGACCTTTGCCTAGCTTGCCTAGGCCGCTTCTACGATGGAAGGCTCGCTTTTGCGAGCTCGCACCTGCGGTCAAAAATCCGCAGGTGCGATTACAACATAAGGCAAAATTTTAAATTTTGCTTAAGTCCAATTCTTGTTCGGATTTCGATTCGAGTCACACTCGGGGTACTTGGGACCCCGTCCGAATATACCAACAGGTCCCATAACACAATACGGACTTACTCGGGGTCAAAAATCACGCCAAACAATGCTGAAATTACAATTCACACCCCGATTCAAACTTTGAGTTTTAAACTTTTCCATTTGCAAATCTCGTGCCAAAACATATTAAATGAATCCGGAATGACCTCAAATTTGGCACACAAGTCCTAAATGACATAACTGAGCTATTCAAATTTACAGAATCGGATTTTGGCTCCGATATCAAAAAGTCAACCCCGTGGTCAAACTTGGAAATCTTTAGCCTTTAAATTACTAGTTTCTGTTAAATGGTCATAACTTGAGCTAGGGACCTCCAAATTAAATTCCGGGCATACTCCCAAGTCCCAAATAACGATACGGAGCTACCAGAACTGTCAAAATACTGATTCGGGTCCGTGTGCTCAAAATGTTGACCAAAGTCAACTCAGTTGAGTTTTATGGCTCTATTTCTTATTTTATTCCAATTTTCATATAAAAACTTTCCGAAAACTTTTACGGACTACACACGTAAGTCGAGAAATGATAAATAGTACTTTTTGAGGTCTTAGAACACAAAATTACTTATTAAATTTAAAGATGACATTTTGGGTCATCACAACAACTCCAGAGAAGCAAGTTCACATTAGTCAGGTTCCGGGTGCAATACCGGTACAACTTGTTATTCCAGTTCGGCCTGAGGTCAGGCCAGAGGCATCAGAAGAAGAACAAAAGAGGCTTGAAAGGTTTAAGAGATATAGTCCACCTACTTTCAGTGGCACAACCATAGAAGATGCCCAAGGATATCTAGAAAATTATCACCGTATTCTCCGCACCATGGGTATTGTGGAAGTGAGCAGAGTTGCCTTTACTACATTTCAACTGTCAGGCACAATGTATCGGTGGTGGAAAATCTATGAAGAAGGTAGTCCAGCCGATGCAACACCACCAATTTGGGCTCAATTTTCGGAAATGTTCTTGAAAGAGTTTGTTCCCCAGTCTCTCCGAGATGTGTGGCGCGCAGAGTTTGAACGGTTGCGTCAGCGCACTACGACAATGTCAGAATATGCTATCAGGTTCAGTGAGTTAGCCCGTCATGCACCGATCTTGGTTCCTACAATTAGAGAGCGGGTCCGCATATTCATTGAGGGGATCGATTATGATATTAAAATATGCATGGCTCAAGAATTGCAAACTGATACTCCATTTCAACAAGTAGTGGAGATTACGAGAAAGATTGAGGGTGTTTTAAGCGAGGAAATGGAGTCTAAGGAGACCAAAAGGTCTCGAAGATCTGGAGGGTTAAGTGGATTTTACTCTTCAGCTAGGACCCATTATAGCGGAGGCTCGAGCAGTCAGGCAGCTTAGTCCGCACATCAGATTACTCGGAGTGCTCCAGTAAGTTCTTACGATGCACCACCGACACAGATGGTTATTCCAGTTATTCGGTACAAACTCAGTACCAACAACCGCAACCTCATAGGGGTTGTTATAAATGTGGTGATACTAGGCACATCATGAGAAATTGTCCCAGACTTGGGAGGGGTGGATTTCATCAGAGCACTCAAGCTACGAGCTTTATTCCAGTTAATACTCCATGTGCACAGTCAGTTAGAGGTGGAGGATAGGCGGGTAGTGGGCACCTAATAGGTGGAGGCCCGACTCGTTGATACAATCGATATGATTTGGCTGAGGCCGATACACCAGATGGTGTCGTTACAGGTACGATCCTGATTCTGTTATAAAAGGATATTTTCCTTTAATTTGATTCGGTTCTAAATATTGAGGTGAGACCTCCTATTATGCTCCGCTTATGGGTGAGCTTCGTAATTTTTTTGTGACCCACTTATATGTTTGTCCCTGTTAGGAGATTTGAAGATGTGAGCCCGTGTCTATCATTTATTTTTGTACACCATTGAGGGCTATAAGTCCAAAAGTATTTTTTTATTATTCATTACAATGGGTTTAATGTATTTTGGAATAATTGAATCCAATTTTTATGAATTATATGCCCTACCGGTACAAGGGTTCATTATGTGTTGTGAAAACTGTTTATGAAATATATTGAAAAGAAGAAGAAAGGAAATTGAAATTTCAGTTGGCACAATGTGCAAAATACTCGTGATTTGGAGTTGAGAATGAGATCCTCGCATTTTTATATGATGTGAAATATTTAAACCGTACTACAAGGGGCGGTGGAAGTTATATAAGGACGAGGTCCTTATGGTAAAATATTTATAAGTTTAAAATTCTTCCTGTCTGAAATTTAATTTGTACAATAATATTAATGGGACTCATGCATGTTAGGCCTATTTGATAATTCTTGAATATTTTCTGTGCATATTCAACCATTTTCGTGTTGTAAACATTGAGTTTTAGCCTATGAGATGAGTGCCCAAGTGACGTTAAATGTGACTCATTAGTACGAGTAAGTAATCATAAGGTCTTCATGCCTCACTTTCTGTTTTCAATGTTGTGAAAATTCGAAATGAGGTGGTGATTAATATGAGATTAATTGATGATGCTGGAATTAATTATGAACAACTTTTAAGACCAGAGATGTGGTGATGAGCATACATATAATGTGCTTCATGTCCTGATATCATTATGATAATGCAATACTTGTAATGCTGAGATTGGTGTTATTGATATATACCTTGTGGTATTTTGTTGGGTTGAGGATGTGTTAGGAGTTGTTTTGGTGTTACTCTGGCAGGTGGATAGGCCCAATTACGAGGGAGACTTTGCCAAAATTACTGAAAAATTTGGGAGTTAGTAAGAATTTGGAGGATTGAGATTTGCAAAGGAAGAGACAAATTATGTTATGTGTTTGAGGGCGAATCATCCTAAGCAGGGAAGAATGAAACACCCCAGTTTTGTTTTTTGAAGTACTTCAATACTATCGAGAAAGTTGATGTGTGCATAGGCACGAGTAGCTATAGCCAGTTGAGACTAATATCGTGCGTTGTTGTGAAAATCAGGCCTTTTGAAAAGGTTTAGAGTGTAATAAATTAGTCTTAAAGATTGCAAATATGGATAAAAGAAATAATCACAAATGAGACGGTGTTTTCGGGTTTATCTTAAATGCGGTAACGTGGAATCAACCGTGAGTATATGTGTAAAAGTAATATCATCAATTTAGAAACCTTAGAATAATTCTTAGAACGTTCGAGGACGAACGTTTGTTTAAGAGTTGGAGAATGTAATGACCCGGTCGGTCGTTTTGAGAGTTTAAGTCCCGTTCGGCGGCATAAGATCCTGCACAACTTCGTATTATATGTATTTTCTTGCGTGTGTGGTTGAATTCAGTTACCGGATGATTCAGAGTGATTTGGACACTTAGTCCCTAAAACAGAAGCTTAAGTCTTAAGATTTTGACCGTAGAAGGAACTGTGTGAAGACGAGTCCGGAATGGAGTTCCGTCGGTTCCGCTAGGTAATTTTGGACTTAGGAGCGTGTCCGGACTGTGCATCTGAGGTCTGTAGCTGATTTAGGCTTGAAATGGTGAAAGTCGAATTTTTGGAGATATGGACCGGAAATGGACTTTTTGATATCGGGGTCGGAATCCGATTCTGGAAGTTGGAGTAAGTCCGTAATATCAATTATGACTTGTGTGCAAAATTTGAAGATAATCAGACGTGATTTGATAGGTTTCGGCATCGAATGTATAAGTTGAAGTTTCAAAGTTCATTAAGTTTAAATTGGGGTGTGATTCATGATTTCGATGTTGTTTGATGGGATTTGAAGTCTCGAGCAAGTTTGTATTATGTTATGGGACTAGTTGGAATGATTAGACGGGGTCCTGGGGGCCTCAGGTGTGTTTCGGGGTCGTTTCGGATCATTTCGGGCTATTTTCGGAACTGATGTATCTCGTATCTTATTTCCTTCTTCGCGAACGTGAAGAGAGCCACACGAAGAGAAAATTTTGGGGGTGTTGGATTTGGCCTTCACGAACGCGAAGTAGGACTCGCGAACACAGAGAGATACCTCAGGAGCCTACGTGAACGCGAGGGGCCAGTCGCGAACGCATAGAAGGAAATGGAGGAGTTGGGCCTATGGTCGTTTGGCCTTTGCGAATGCGAACGTGAAGGAGCAGGTCAGCTGGTCATCGCGAACGCGACGAGGTGGTCGCGAACGCGAAGAGGAAATGTGGGAGCAGGAACAGTTGGCCTTCGCGAACGCGACACTGGTCGCGAGAACGCGAATAAGAATTTATTTTTGGCCTTCGCAAGCGCGAGACAGAGGTCGAAACGCGAAGAAGGGCTATCTGGGCAGAATTAAAAGTCCCAAAAATGGGGGTTTGAGTTCATAACACAAAATCAAATTGGGAGCTCGGTAGAAGGCGATTTTTGGAGAGATTCTTGCGTGGGTGTTTGGGGTAAGTGATTCTTATCCAGTTTTGATTAATTTTCATGATTATGCCTCGCGTTGACTTTTGTTGACTTGTTGGAATAAATTTTTAAGTCGACGTATTATTATCCGAAATTATTTCCGCTGTATTTTAATGAAGTTATGGAATTAATTTGGATAGATTTGAGCTGTCCGGAGGTCAATTTAAGCAAAAAGGCAATTTTAGAATATCGGCATAACTTCAAAAAGGTAAGTGTCTTGCTTAACCTCGAGTGGGGGAATTACCCCTTAGGCATCAAGTCTTATGTGCCATTTGTAAAATGTGAAAAGTCGTGTACGCGAGGTGACGAATACGTACTCGGGCTTATATGTGCAAATTTTATTGGATTAAAGTCTTAGGCATTATTGTGGAGTAATTTGGGTAATTATGGATAATTATTAAATCATCTGTTTGCCATGCCTAAATCCTTGTTGTTGAATTTCTTTTTATATGACAATTTGATGTGATTGTTACTTGAAATATTTATGAAATTTCGTGAGAATTGTTGGTTTAATATTTCTTGGAAATTAATTTCAATATAAATTTTTCCTATGCAAATGATTAATTAAATGAACTTAAGAAGGAGTGTTAATATAATTATCTAAATCTAAATTAATGAAGGCGTGACCTATGTTGATTATTTTTCTATCTCTATTGATTGCTTTTGCGATTTTATATATACATTGTGTGGGCCATGGGCTATTGGTTGTGAAATTAATTAATTTTGTTATATCCTTGATTATTTTTCTATCTCTGTTGATTGTTTTTGCGATTTTATATATACATTGTGTGGGCCATGGGCTATTGGTTGTGAAATTAATTGATTTTGTTATATCCTTGGAATTTGTTGTGGCCATTGGGCAAATTGTAATGTGAAATGATTTTGTTATGTTGCCGTGATAATTTGCCGTGTAAATTGTTGTGTTGTGTGAGTTATTATTTTGAGGAGATAAGGGTGGCATTTCACTGTTGATATTATGTGGGTATAAGGGTGACATTTCATTGTTGTGTTTGTTGAAATATTGTCTGGGCAGAGCGATAAGGGTGACAATAGGAGCGATAAGGGCGGCTATTGATATTATCTGGGTGGAGCGATAAGGGTGGCAATAGGAGCGATAAGGGTGGCTATTGTCAGGGACGATATGTGATGATGTGGAGTTGTGGTGTTGGTGATTTTCATGTGATATTATGATTTTCTTGTGTTTATTTTTATACCTTGTGCAAATTGTCTTGTTATTGGTAAATTGATAATAATATGATTTATGTTGAAATTGGGAGCATGTGGCTATTGCGAAGCGGATTATAAAATGAAATGTGGGCACGAGGTATTGTGAGTAAATAATGAGGATATTGACACGTGAATTGTCCGCGCAGTTGTGCTATGAAATGAGGGCATGAGGTGTCGGAAAAATAATATGATTTAATGATGGGCACGAAGTGCCGCGAAAATATGAAAAATGGACTTAGACCGTGTTTACGAAAAATATGAAATTGGACTCAGACCCGTATAATTTATGATTTTGAAATGAGGTGTCACATGTTGAAATTTTTAATTTGAAAGAATTATATTCAAAATATTTATTTGGAGTGATTTTTATTTATAAAGTATTATATGAAAGAATTATATTTGAAAGATAATTATTTGAGAAAAACTATATTTGAAAGAGAGTTATTTGGAAGAATTATATGTGAAGGACATTTATTAGAAAAACTTGAATTAATTGGGTGTACATGTATTTATTAATTATTGAGTAATATTTATGGTGATTTTATTGTCTTACTGTGCATATCACTGGTTGTTTTATGTTGCCCTTATTGTTATTTGTTTCTTATTATTTTGTATATTATATTGCACAGGTTATTATACTAGTGAGTATCTTGACTGTACCTCGTCTCTACTCCATTGAGGTTAGTCTTGATACTTACTGGGTACCGACCGTGGTGTACTCATACTACACTTCTGCACATTTTTGTGCAGCGCCAGGTATTGGAGGTATCGGACTCGGACAGAGTTAAAGTGGGATCGCAAGGATTCAAGGTAGAGTTGCTTGGTCGTCGCAGTCCCTTGGAGTCTTTTCATTTTATTGTACTGTTATTTATTTTTCAGACAATATTGTATATTCGGTCCTCGTGATCATTTTATGTATTCAGTAAGAGTTCGTGACTCAGTACTACCAGTCTTGGGAGGTTGTATATTCATATTTATTCCGCTGTTAGTTTTGTTTACTTATTTAAATTTAAAAAAATGACTTCAAAAATGTAATTAAAATCGGCTTACCTAGTCTTAGAGATTGGGTGCCATCACGACGCATGTGGTGGGATTTTGAGTCGTGACAGTGGTGACTCTGATTAATTAAATAATCTCATTTCGATTAACGTCACTTTAATTGAAAAAACTCCCTACCCCATATCCCTCGGGAAAAAGGAGGTGTGGCAAGGAGTAGGGCGTGCATTCAAGAACCGGTTGCCATAGAAATAAATTATTTTGGGAAGACAGAATAGGAGCTATATATTTTTTAATGATCATATCATCATACTGTATTATAAGTGTGAATACTTTTAGTTAAAGTTGATTTACCATAATATCCTTTAATAGTTATTATACCCGTCACGATCCAATTTCTCCTCTGTGTGACGTCGTGACGGCACCTAGTCTCTACAACTAGGTAAGCCTAATATTTTTGCGGAATAATGAAATGAAAACATAAATTTAACCAACTATTCAAAAATACACAATAATACCTAAACCCGGAACATCGTGAATCACAAACTACAGAAGGAAAATCTAGTGTCTCTATACATCAGAGTCTAACAAAGGAAAAATACAGAAGATAATGGACATGAGAAAGAGTAGAAGGGGAATATGAGGTCTGCGGACGCGACAGATATACCTTGAAGTCTCCAAAGTTGTCCCGGCTCACTGATAGTGCAGCTGATAAGGAGTACCTGGATCTGCACACGAAAAACATGTGCAGAGAGTAGCATGAGTACACCATAATCGGTACCCAGTAAGTGTCAAGCCTAACCTCGATCGAGTAGTGACGAGGTCAGGTCAGAGCCCTACTGGTAAATATATAATAAAACAAGATAGAGTGTAATACGGCAATAAAATAAAGGCTGAAATTTAACAACAATGAAATTATAGAAGGTAACAACTCAGTGCACAGAAACACAACGGGGGATCTCCCGAGATACCGTCTTGTAGTCCCAAACGTAAATGTGCATTAAGGGGGGATCTTCTAAAATACCGTTCCGTAGTCCTAAAGTAAATATGTAGTACATGAAGATCTCCCGAAATACCGTTCTGTAGTCCCAAAGTAAATATGCAGTACAGGAGGATCTCCCGAAATACCGTTCCGTAGTCACTTGCTAGGCAATCCAACGTTAGAGAATCATTAAACCAAATCCTTTTATACATTCAGTAAATAAAAATAATTAGCTAAGATGAAATATAATAAGCACGGAATAATATAAAAATTGCCTTAATTACTACTACCCGGATCTGGAGTCACAATTCACGAGCATTCTAGAATTCACTACAAGTAATAGTCTAAAGGAAATACAATTGTCTGAATGAAAGAAACAATAGAATTGGAAAGATAGACGGGGACTTCAAGGTCTATGAACGCCGACAGATCTATCTTGAGTCTCCAAATAGCGGTCCAATAGCAAAATCTCGATCAACCCGAGCCGGTACCAAAATCTACACAGAAAGTGAAGAGTGCAGTATCAGTACAACCGACCCAATGTACTGGTAAGTGTCGAGCCTAACCTCGACGAAGTAGTGACTAGGCTAAGGAAAGGCACCTACAAATCAACATGTACAATTTAACAGTGTATATACAAATAACAGTAATGAAGAGCTAGATAAGAATTATCCGGAGGGGGAAACAAGCTGGGGGAAATAAGAGATGAAGAAACTATAGCAGAATGATAACTGGAACATCCAATATACCGTGAATGTAATGACCCGACCGGTCGTTTTGAGAGTAATAGCCTCGATCCCCTATATACTGCTTCTCCCATATCTATTTCTGCTATTCTGACTTGCCGGGAGGTTTCGTTTTGGCTTTTGAAGTGTTTTGGGTCACTTAGTCCCTAAATGGAGGTTTAAGCCTTAGGATTTGGTATGTAATCGGAACTATGTGAACACGACTACGGAATGGTATTCCGGGAGTTCTCCCCTGTACTGCATATTTACTTTGGGACTACGGAACGGTATTCTGGGAGATCCCCATGTCTTGCATATTTACTTTGGTACTACGGAACGATATTCCGGGAGACCCCCCTGCACATTTACGTTTGTGACTACGAGACGATATCTCGGAAGATCCCCTATTGTACTTCTGTGTATTGAGCTCTTACCTTCTATAAATTCTTTCTTATTAAATTTCAGTCTTTATTTTACTGCGATATTTCATTTTTGCCTTGCTTTATTTTCATATTCTAGTAGGGCCCAGACCTGACCTCGTCACTACTCTACCGAGGTTAGGCTTGGCACTTACTGGGTACCGATTGTGGTGTACTCATGCTACTCTTCTGCACAAGCTTATTGTGCAGATCCAGGTACGTCCTATCAGCCCCGCTACTAGCTGAGAGTGCTTTTTGTTGTACGGAGACTTCAAGGTATATCTTCTGCGTCCGCAGACCTCAGAGTCCCCCTCTATTCCCTCCTATGTCATTTACCTTCCTTACTTCTGTTATTAGACGCTGGTGTATAGAGATACTAGTTTTCCTTCTGTAGCTTGTGACTTACGATGTTCCGGATTTTGGGATTTACTGTGTATTTTGAACAGTTAGTTATTTAATTCATGTTTTCATTTCATTTCCTCAAATATTAGGCTTAACATAAGCAGTAAAAACACATAGTCATGTTGTATTAGACTAAACAGGATAGCTACACATATTGGAAATAACTCAACTAAGAATGAAAATAGATTAATACTCATTAAAATGGTGTAACTCAAAATAAGAGGAAAACAAGTTGCCAAAGTATTTTCCAAGATTGGCTTGCGTTCAGGTTATCATCAGTTGAAGATTCGGGAGCCAGATATCCTGAAGACTGCTTTCAGGACTCGGTATGGCCATTACGAGTTCCTTGTGATGTCATTTGGGCTAACTAATGCCCCAATAGCCTTTATTCACTTGATGTACAGTGTGTTTCGGCCCTATATTGATTCTTTCATCATTGTATTCATTGATGACATTCTAGTGTATTCCCGGACTCGGGAGGATCATGAGCAGCACTCGAGGACTGCGCTTCAAACCTTAAGAGAAAAGAAGTTATATGCAAAATTTTAAAATTATGAGTTTTGGCTAAACTCAGTGGCATTCTTGGGTCATATAGTATCGAGAGAGGGGATCCAGATGGATCTGAAGAAGATTGAAGCAATGTAGAGTTGGCTCGAATTTATATCCGCGAGATCGTCAAGCTTCATGGTGTACCGTTATCTATCATATCTGACCGGGGTACGCAGTTTACATCACGATTCTAGAGAGCCGTACAATAGGAGTTGGGTAATAGAGTGGATCTGAGCACATCATTTCACCCTCAAACGGACGGACAGTCCAAGCGTACTATTCAGATATTGGAGGATATGTTCCGCGCTTGTGTGATAGATTTTGGGGGTGCTTGGGACCAGTTCTTTCCACGTGCGGAGTTTGAATACAACAACAGTTATTAGTCCAGCATTCAGATGGCACCGTATGAGGCTATGTATGGTAGGCAGTGTCGGTCCCTAGTGGGTTGGATCGACCCGGGCGAGGCTAGTTTATTGGGTACGGACTTGGTCCAGGATGCCTTGGAAAAGGTTAAGGTGAATCAGGATAGACTTCGCATAGCCCAGTCCAGAAAAAAGAGTTACGCGGACTGAAAGATTCACGATGTTTCATTCATGGTTGGAGAGCGGGTCTTGCTTCGGGTATTGCCTATGAAGGGCGTTATGAGGTTCGGAAAGAAGGGCAAGCTGATCCCAAGGTTCATTGGTCCTTTTGAGGTGTTTCAGCGTGTTGGAGAGGTTGCTTATGAGCTTGCCTTACCTCCCAGCCTAGCAGGTCAGAAAGCTAAGGTCAAAGAACATTGCTTCTGTGAAGGTTCAGTGGATGGGGCAGCCGGTCGAGGAGGCGACTTGGGAGACCGAGCAGAATATGCGCAGTCGTTATCCTCATCTTTTCACCACTTCAGGTATGTCTCTATGCTCGTTCTCGGAAGAAATATTATTTTAATAGGGGGAGGATGTAATGACTCGGCCGGTCGTTTTGAGAGTAATAGCCCCGATCCCCTATTTACTGCTTCTCCCATATCTATTCCTGCTATTGTGACTTGCCAGGAGGTTTCATTTTGATTTTTGGAGTATTTTCGGACACTTAGTCTCTAAATTGAGGTTTAAACCTTAAGAATTGGACCGTAGTCGAAACTGTTTGAAGACGACTACGAAACGGCATTCCGAGAGATCCCCCTGTACTGCATATTTACTTTGGGTCTACGGAACAGTATTCCGGGAGATCCCCCTGTCTTGCATATTTACTTTGGGACTACGGAACGGTATTCCGAGAGATCCCCCTGCACATTTACGTTTGGGACTACGAGACGATATCTCGGGAGATCCCCTGTTGTGATTCTGTGTATTGAGCTGTTACATTCTATACGTTCATTCTTGTTAAATTTCAGTCTTTATTTTACTGCGATATTTCATTTTTGCCTTGCTTTATTATCATATTCTAGTAGGGTCCAGACTTGACCTCGTCGCTACTCTACCAAGGTTAGGCTTGGCACTTACTGGGTACCGATTGTGGTGTACTCATGCTACTCTTCTGCACATGTTTTATGTGCAGATCCAGGTACGTCTTATCAGCCCCGCTACTAGCTAAGAGTGTTTGCTGTTGTACGGAGACTTTAAGGTATATCTGCCACGTCCACAGTCTTCGGAGTCCCCCTCTATTCCCTCCTATGTCATTTACCTTCCTTACTTCTGTTATTAGACTCTGGTGTAAAGAGATACTAGTTTTCCTTCTGTAGCTTGTGACTTACGATGTTCCAGGTTTTGGGATTTACTGTGCATTTTGAACAGTTAGTTGTTTAATTCATGTTTTCATTTCATTATTCCGCAAATGTTAGGCTTACCTAGTCATAAAGACTAGGTTCCGTCACGACGCCATACGGAGGGGAAATTGGGTCGTGACAATGAATCAACAAGAACAACGAATATAGCAAAGGAAAAATGCACAGCATCACCCTTCGTGCTTTTACTCTCCATCTCACCATAAAATCAATAAAAATGGCACGACATCACCCTTCATGCATTAATTATCATATCATGGCACGACATCACCCTTCGTGTATTAACACTCACAATATGGCACGACATCACCCTTCGTGCATTAACACTCACAATATGGCACGGCATCACCCTTCGTGCATTAACACTCACAATATGGCACGGCATCACCCTTCGTGCTTTTACACTCACAATATGGAACGGCATCACCCTTCGTGCATTAACACTCACAATATGGCACGGCATCACCCTTCGTGCGTTTATACTCACAATATGGTACGGCATCACCTTCCGTGCATTAACACTCACAATATGGCACGACATAACCCTTCGTGCATTAACACTCTCCCTTACCATAATGCAATAAATAAATAACAAAACAGAGATAGTATAACAAGTACAAACTTTACTTCAACATTTGGTTCCACAATATCAATCTCAACTTTGAAATAAAAACTCAATTATCACCAGAAATCCGTAAACATGATAAGAACGATCAATTTAACAACACTAGTATAAATCAACCCCGGGCCCGCTTGGTCAAAACCCGAGGTTTGGACCAAAATCTATTTACCCATTCACCCCCGAGCCCGAATATATAATTGGTTTTGGAATCCAACCTCAAATTGAAGTCTAAATCCCCAATTTTCCAAAATCCCTAGTTTCTACACAAACCCCTAATTCTACCATCAAAATTCTAGATTTTAGGTTGATAATTCATGAAATGTAATGGGTAATTGAAAGAAAATAGTTTAGAATCACTTACCAACACTTTGGGGAAGAAATGACTCTTGGAAAATCGCCTCTCACCATTTGGTTTTTGAGAAAAATGAATTTTTTTGGCTAAATCCCTTGTTTGGATTCTTTTAAGTGTTGGGCGACAGTGTGCATCGCGTTCGTGAAGCCACTGTCACATTTGCGAAGAGCATTGGCTGCCAAGCTTTCACGTTCGTGAGACCTGACTCGCATTCGTGATGGTTACCCCTTGTGGCCTATTCGAAACTCACCCGAGCCCTCATGGCTCCAAACCAAACATGCACACAATTCTAAAAATATCATACGAACTTGCTCGCGCGATCAAATCGCCAAAATAACACCTAGAACTAAAGAAATACAACTCGTTCCATACTTTTCAAATTTGAGAGACAGAGATGATGTTTTAACTTCAATACCACACAAGAGGGGCAGGCGAGGAGTGATTTGTGTGGTGTCCAATTTTTTGCTTACACTGATTATGGAAGGACCTGGTTCTTCTAAGTGTTCCTTAACCTACTATTGCTGAAATAGTAATTGCGGAAAGTAAAGAACACAAGTATTTTACGTGGAAAACACCTGGCTCAAAAGGTGAAAACATCACGACCTACTTCCTAGTAAAATTTTTCCAAACTCTTCCACTAAATCAGTGAGCCAAAAACTGCATTTATAAAACACTTTTGTAAACCTAGGATTAACTCTAATCCCGTTGTGACAAACATCCTCTAACTGTTGCGACAACTTCAAGTTAACTCTAACTTGAATAATCTGAGTACCTATTACAATTGCCTCTAGATAAAGATGAAATGTACAATATGAAAACACCTACTACAATTGAACTAGAATAAAAGACAGACACTTGGAGCTGGTTCTTCTATCTGGTTCATGTAGCTTCAGGTTTGCACACTTGAATCACACACGAATTTCTTGCAAAATGCCTTGCTATTTTGCTCTCAATTCATGTTTAACTTCTATTTTTCTGCATCCCTGTAGAATGAGAACATCTTGCGATTTATAGAGTTAGTAGAGTAGAAAATAACTAGAATTCTAATGCTACTCTTCCTTGGTGGAAGAGTTCTAGTTGATTTCAACTTCTAACTCCTCCCTTATCTTGGATAGTATTCTATTTGAGTAAGGAGTCCTTCTCCTTCTCAATTATGTAGCCTTTTCGATCCAGAGATATCAATTGTAGCAAATTAAGCTTATATCCTTCACGTGCATCCCACATACTCGAATCTGTCCGTGTCTATACATACAAGGGATGGAACTGGTTCATGCCCGAGCCATTTGGATACTTCAAATGCAATCATGGGTTAATCATCATAGATCAAACTAAGAATTTTAACCATCAAAGAAATATAAACAAGCAGTTAGAGAAAAAGACAGTGAATTTCATTGATGATTGATAAGATTCTACCACAAAGCATAAGAAGAAATAAAAACACTGGAAACATGAGCAAAAGAAACAAAAAAATCCTGAACTGGGTCACTGGTTGATCTACACTGGGCTAGGAGGCTTAAGGCTGGGAAGAACTAGGTGCTTGGTTTTTGGCTTGGAGGAGGTTTAGCATATTCTAAAGAATGCCATCATTCTTCTCATTTTCTCTTGCCAGCTTAGTTCTGAGAGCATCTCTCTCAGTCTCCACCTCTGCCAACCTCTTCTTCAGCCTCTCAATCTCAGCATCCTTAGCCCCACTTTCTTGTTTGCCCTAGCAGTGTCAGGGGTTTTAGCCTTTGAACTTCCTTTCTTATTTGGATTATAACTCTCAGTCACTCTTTTCAGTAGGTCTACGAGGGTTTCTTGTTCAGATGAAACAGGTTCATCTCTATTTTTCCCAAGTTGAACTAGCCCTTCAGCAGCTTCGCCAGACCCACTTTCCCTTGTTTTCTTTACACTTTCCTCTACTCCAGCAGATTTTTCTCCCCAAACAACCATTGCATATGTGTCTTTGGTTAAACTGACAGGAGTGGATGAAGAATCAACCACTCTTTTACCCTTTCCCCTCACAGCACTCCTAACTCCCTTGCTCTATTTTTCTTGTCCCTTTTCATTTTTACCACCAACTTTTCCAGACTCTGTAGTTTCAACACCTACCAGCACAAACCTATTCTCCAAATTTGTACCAACTTCAAAAAAATTTCCAGGAGTAACTATAAGGCCAGAAGATACTTATTCAGTTTCAGAAGAAACAATTTCTTCCCCTTCAGTAGCAGATTTGAATGATTCATCAGATTTCTGGTGTTCTTCTTCCCCCTCAAGAAGTGGTTTCTTGTGGTAGTGATGAAAGGTTTTCAGGAATGTTAGCCATTTATGTGCTTGGGTATGGAAGAAAAGAGAGTTGGATTATGTTTGGAAGATGAGGGAAGATGGAGAGTATTTTGACGGCTTGAAAGAGGTAAAGTGAAGAAAGCAATAATGCTGATCAATTTAAATGAGAGGTAATTAATGGGTAACGATAGCTTTTCAGACTTTTAGAAGTCTAATCAAACTGAATTTTAGTTTTGAAAAGACGGTGGAGTCTATCCCTAGTATCTAGATACTTCAATTAGGTTGGGACTCTTTTTAACGGAACTAGTTCACTTGTAATGGATATGTCCAAAAGGAGTTTGGAATTAGGTAGCATTCTGATCGTGATCCAGATATTATTATTTCAAATTATGCAGAGTGTAAAAAACATACCGAGTAATCTTGATGAACCAGGTTCTTCACTGAGATTCTCTTGTGTAAGTCTAAATTTGTCAAAATAGAGAAAATATCATTAGAGATTAATGAGTCATTTTAACACATGGCACAAGAGTATACTATTGAAAGTATGAGAATGAGCAAAAATTAATATAATTATATACACAATTTCCAGATTTTCTAACCATTATTTTTCATTTTGTTTTCGTTGTGAATTCTGAACTAGTCCTTTTAGGTGATCTTAATCATCCCTAATTCTAACTTGTTCCTTTCAAAGTGATCTCTACTTAGGGCTTTTGTGAAGATGTCAGCTATTTGCTTGCCAGTAGCACAAAATTCTACAGTGATCAAACCCTTTTCATAGTTATCCCTTAAAAAATGATGCCTAACATCTATGTGCTTAGTTCTCTTGTGATGAATCAGGTTCTTGGTCATACTAATTGCACTAGTGTTATCACAAAAAATGGGAATACAACCAACATCAATTCCAAAGTCCATTAGTTACTGTTTTATCCACAACAATTGAGCACAACATGAAGTAGCAACAACATACTCAGCTTCAGCAGTAGATAAGGCCACTGAATTCTGCTTTTTGGTAGCCCAAGATACAAGATATGAGCCAAGAAAGTGTGCCATACTTGAGGTTCTCTTTCTATCCACTAGAAAACCTGCATAATCAGTATCAACATATCCAACCTGAAATCTTACACAAAGGCCTACACTGAAAACAATGTCAGGTCTACTAGTAATGAGATACAACAATGAGCCAATCATTCCCCTATACAACTTCTGATCAACATATGAACCAGGTTCATCTATATCCAACTTTGTAACTGTTGCAATAGGAGTGTCAATTTATTTAGAATCTTTCATTTTAAACCTTTTAAGAAACTCTTTTACATACTTCTGCTGATGGATCATAGTTCCATTTGAATTTTGTTTAATTTGTAAGCCTAAAAAGAAATTAAGCTCACCCATCATGCTCATTTCAAATTCACTCCCCATTAGTTTATCAAATTCTTTACTTAACTTATCAGCAGTTGCTCCAAAGATTATATCATCAACATATATCTGAACAACTAAGAGATCTTTACCTTTTTCTTTTAAGAACAAAGTATTGTAAATTTTACCTTTCTTGTAGTCATGCTCAAGCAAAAACTTTGATAATCTTTCATACTATGCTCTTGGAGCCTGCTTGAGCCCATAAAGTGCTTTGTCAAGTTTGTACACATGATCAGGACTTTCCTTGCTTTCAAACCCCGGAGGTTGCTTGAAAAACACTTCTTCCTTTAGATAGCCATTGAGGAAGGCACTCTTGACATCCATCTGGTGAAGGGTGAATTCCATGTAAGCAACAAGGGCTATGAGAATCTTATTGCTTCCAACCTTGCAACTGGAGCAAAGGTTTCATCATAGTCTATGCCCTCCTCTTGGCTATATCTTTGAACCACTAATCTTGCCTTGTTCCTTGTAATTGTTCCATCTTCATCAAGTTTGTTTCTGAAGACCCATTTTGTGCCAATTACTGATCTGTCTTTGGGTCATGGTACCAGATGCCAAACTTAACTCCTTTCAAATTGGTTGAGTTCATCTTGCATTGCATTTACCCAGTCTGCATCCTGCAAAGCCTCAGCAACATTTTAGGTTCAATAAGAGATAAGAAGGCATCAAAAGCACAAAGATTTTTTAATGAAGATCTGGTTTTGATTCCAGAGGTTGGATCAATGATTATTTTCTCAATGGGATGAGAACTTTGATAGTTGTAAGATTTTACAACTAACTGGTTTCCCTTTGATATTCCTTCAATACTTTGTTGCTATGGAACATGTTCATGGACAGGTTTCCTTGAGGTTTGAGAATCATTTCCTCTTTGTTTTATTCACCCTGTCATGTTGCCTTGGGTTCCATCAGCTGTTCCATCACCTGTTCCTTCCTCTAATGCAGCTTCAGTCTGGGTTGTCGTTTCATTTGAATTTCTTACTAGCCTAGTTGCTTCATCATCTTGTTCCTGCCTCTTAAAAAGAATGTTAGCTTCATCAAAAACCATATGAACACTTTCTTCTACACACGTAGTTCTTTTGTTATAGACCATATAAGCTTTGCTATGTGAAGAATATTCCAAGAATACTCCCTCATCACTTCTGGGATCAAACTTACCTAGGGAGTCTTTACCATTATTGTGCACAAAACACTTGCATCCAAATGCCCTAAGATGGGATATGTTTGGTTTTCTCCCTTTAAGTAACTCATAAGGAGTCTTCTCTACAAGAAGTATGGTCATTCACCTATTTATGATGTAGCATGCATTATTTACAGCTTCTGCCCAGAAACTACGGGGAAGTTTACTAGAAAGAAGCATAGTCCTAGCCATATCTTCAAGTGTCCTATTCTTTCTTTCAACTACTCTATTTTGTTGTGGAGTCCTAGGAGCAGAAAAATTATGATATATGCCATGCTCATCACAAAATTCAGCAAATTTAGCATTTTCAAATTCAGTGCCATGATCAGACCTAATTGATGCAAGTTGATTACCTAGTTGTTTCTGAGTTTTTCTAACAATAGAAGTGAACATGTCAATTGCTTCATCTTTAGATGTTATAACCAATGTACAAGTAAACCTAGAGTAATCATCAACAAGAACCATCACATATCTTTTACTACCTTTGCTTAATATTCTCATTGGACCACAGAGATCCATATGGACCAGTTCCATTGTCCTGGTGGTGCTTACCACTTTATTGCATTTAAAAGAGGATCTTACATGCTTCCCCCTTGCACAAGCCTCACAAACTTTGTCTTTCTTGAACTTGATGTTAGGCAACCGTATCACCAGGTCCTTAGAAACTAATTTGTTGACTTGACTCAGACTTGCATGTCCAAGTCTCCTGTGCCAAAGGAGGGGATCATTGTCCAACACACTTAAGCAAGTGAGTTCATTTTCTGAAAGTGTGGACATATCTACAATATATATATTGTTCACTTTTTTTCACTGCAAAACAATCTTGTCAGTGGTAAGATTAATCACAAAACATTTGGTAGAGGTGAATGCTACCAAGTTACCTCTATCACATAGTTGTGATACACTGATTAGACTGTATTTTAAGCCATCTATCAAGTAGACATTCTCAATAGAGTGAGAATCAGTCTTAGCTACCTTTTCAACCCCAATGATCTCACCTTTCTTCCCATTTCTAAAGGATACATTACCACATTTGAGGTACTCAAGTGAAAGGACTTGCTTCATGTCATGTGCTTTGAGCAGCCACTATCCATGTACCATATTTGGTTGCTCTCCTTCACTTGGACCTGCAAAAGGAAATCAGGGTTTAGTCTTAGGAACCCAAACTAGTTTGGGTCCCTTTCTATAGGCAAAAGGATGAATCAGATTCTTTTTGGCCCAACTTGGTAGCCTATTCTTCCCTTGAACAAATTCTTTGTTCTTTTGGCTTGCCTTTTCTTTTGCATTGCATTCACTTTTATAGTGACCTGTTTTACCACAGTGAGTACAAATCTTGTTCTTAGGAAGTGTAAGGCTTGCTATTGGGATCCCATTTAGGTGGCATATTCCCAAAGCCGAGTCCTCTTCTATTGCTACTATGATGTTCCTGTAGCCATGAAAGTGCATCGGAGGACCTGTTCCATTTACAAGTTCTGTCTAGTTCATGCTTGACTTTGCCTATATCCTCTCTCAAAATTCTAACCTTCTCATCCTTCTTATACAATTCATCTTTTAGTTTACCAACATTTTCTTCTAGAGTGAGTTGTGTGCAATCAGTTGTCTACTTACTTGTTCCTAATTTCAGTTTTAGGTTTTCAAATCTAAGTTCTAGGACATTTGATTCAAATGCATGAACTTGGTTCTTTAATGCAGTATTTTCACTTATAGTCTCACTAACCCTAAGTTCCAGGTTCTTACACTTTGCTTTCAAAATCACGCATTTCTTAGACAACTATTCGTTTTCATTGTTTACATCCTCATATTCATCAATGAAATCTAGAAGTAATTTAGATAGCCTTTCTTTAGACAAAAAATTAATCTTGTCTTTGAGATGAATAAAACTTACCTCAGATTCCTCATCAGATTCTCCAATGGCCATAAGTGCTTGTTTATCTCCATCTTCATCATCTGAGCTTTCTTCCCAAGCAGCAACCATAGCCTTTGTTGATCATTTGTTCTTCTTGGGTTGAACATGTTTCTTCATTCAGCTCTTTCCTTATTCCATTCAATTTCCCATTGTGGGAAGTTCTTGATATGGTGATCAGTCTTACCACACTTGTAGCATCCCTCATTGGTTTGCCTTTCAGGAGCCTTTGGTTTGATGTAGCTTCCACTTCTTGAAGGACCCTTTCCTCTCTTTAGGTACTTCTTGAAGTCCTTTGTTATCATAGCCATTTCATCATCTTCTAGATCATAACCTTCAGTGATTCTGAGTGCCAGGCTCCTTTCCTTCTTGGGTATATCCATCTTAATGGTTTGCCTTCTAAGTTCATAAGCAGTGAGATTTCCAATTAGCTCATCCAACTTAAGAGTGGCAATGTTCTTTGATTCCTGAATAGTAGTAATTTTGCTCTCCCAAGTAACTGGCAGAACCCTTGTCAAAATCTTCTCAACTCTGTCTTCTTCAGAAATAATCCTTCCAAGAGACTTAAGTTCATTTGTCAGTGTGGTGAACCTTGTATACATCTCTTGTATGATTTCCCCTTCCTTCATGGTGAAATTCTCATATTGATAATATAGTAGTGTTCCTCTAGACCTCTTAACTTGAGGTGTTCCTTCATGGGCCACTTGCAAAGTGTCCCAGAATTATTTACAGTGGTGCAACTTTGGATTCTACAATACTCATCTGGACCGAGTCCACAAACAAGCCATTTCTTGGCATTAGCATTCTTCTCCCATTTCCTCAAGTCGTCGGCAGTGCAGTCAGCTCTTGTCTTTTCCACCTCTTCTCCTTCGGCATATATCTTCATGGTAGCCAGTGGGCCATCTGTGACAATGTCCCATAGCTCATAGTCTTCTCCTATGATGTGATCTCTCATCCTGTTTTTCCACCAAAATTAATAATGGTCGTTGAAAAGTGGTGGCCTAGCAGTGGATCGCCCTTCCCAGTTTCCAGGTGGTGCACTCATCTCAATCTTATCCTAAGGTGTTAGCCTCTTCAAGGATAACCCGCTCTGATACCAATTGATGTTTTAACTTCAATACCACACAAGAGAGAGGGGGAGGGGTAATTTGTGTGGTGTCCAATTTTTCGCTTAAACTGATTATGGAAGGACCTGGTTCTTCTAAGTGTTCTTTAATCTACTATTGCTGAAATAGTAAATGCGGAAAGTAAAGAACACAAGTATTTTACGTGAAAAACACCTGGCTCAAAAGGTGAAAAATCTACGACCTACTTCCCAGTAGGATTTTCCCAAACTCTTCCACTAAATCACTGAGCCAAAAAATGCATTTACAAAATACTTTTGTAAACCTACGATTAACTCTAATCCCGTTGTGGCAAACATCCTCTAACTGTTGCGACAACTTCAAGTTAACTCTAACTTGAATACTCTGAGTACCTATTACAATTGCCTCTAGATAAAGCTGAAAGGTACAATATGAAAATACCTACTACAATTGAACTAGAATAAAAGACAGACACTTGGAGCTGGTTCTTCTATTTGGTTCATGTAGCTTCAGGTTTGCACACTTGAATCACACACGAATTGCTGCAAAATGCCTTACTATTTTGCTCTCAATTCACATTTAACTTTTGCTTTTGTGCATCCCTGTAGAATGAAAATATATTGCGATTTATAGAGTTAGTAGAGTAGAAAATAACTAGAGTTCTAATGCTACTCTTCTTTGGTGGAAGAGATCTAATTGATTTCAACTTCTAACTCCTCCCTTATCTTGGATAGTGTTCTCTTTGAGTAAGGAGTCCTTCTCCTTCTCAATTATGCAACATTTTCGATCAAGAGATATCAATTATACAGAGTTAAGCTTATATCCTTCACGCGCTTTCCACATACTCGAATCTGCCCGTGTCTATGTACACAAGGGATGGACCTGGTTCATGCCTGAGTATCCTTTGTCAATCCTCAAAACTAACCTTCACTTAGGCCAACAAGAGAGGAATCAGAAGTGAAGTTACTCATAAATTTGATCCAATTGATTTCAAATCTTCGTCTTGAGTTAAATTATTCAAGAAAGAGTGAAAGGGTCCAAGAGTATAAACCGCTGGGAACATGGTCGAAATAGGCTTCAGAACATTAATTTCTAGTGCATCGAAAGTGTTCAAAATGAGTGCTGAGGCTTTAGGAATTTTGTCCAAGATTTCTTCCATTATAAATTTGATTACCATATAGCTAGGTTCGTCGACTGTGGCTCTAATGAAGCTTGGCAGATTTTTAAGACGGATGCCTTCCATGCCTGGTATCCAATCTATAGTGGTGTCTAAATGGCCGCTGGTCAAATAACTATGATCTGAAATTAAACCAATAAAAAGAAACTGTAACTAATTTCCATATTGAAAAAAACTGGAAAAGAAAAACTACAATTATCTTCCAGATATTTATAGCCGGATAGCTAGAGAATAAAATTTCATTTCAAAAAGAACTGGAAAAGACTATTAGACTAACGTAATAGTAAGTACAAAAAGTTCAAATGGTGTGACTAATTGTCATTGAATTGTACTCCAATTAAGTTCGTATTTCCACAAAACATTGAAAATATGAAACTAGCCCTCGTAAACATAAGGAAAATATCCATATATGGGTTCTCCAAATTGTTGAAGGAATTAAAAAGGAAAAAGAAAAAAACAGAAGTTGTACAAGGGATGATATGAAGTACTAATATTTCAGAGTATTTAGATTTTATGCACTGCTCAGTAGAAAAATATTTTATCCTATCATATAAGGGTGTACATAGGTCGGTTGGTTCGAATTTTTTAATTACCAATCCAAACTAATGGTGTCGGATTTTTAAATCTATAAACTAACCAAGCCAATAAAGTCGGATTTTTAAATATTTTTCTCGGGTCTTTCGATATTTTTCGGGTTTGACTCAGATTATCGGTTTGATACGGTGTAACTATCCATAAAAAATAAGATATCTAAAAGAAAACTACATGTAACTATCCATAAAAAAAATGAAACTATTTAAAGCATTCTAATTTTGCTTTCATACCTTTTAGTGGACAAATAACCTTCTTCCACAAGTTTAGGATATTGTAAGAAAGCCCACAAGGCACAACCACTAGCAGTCCAAAAGGCAACATTAGGAATACCTAATTCCTTAGAAACTTCATGAGTGAAGCTCATGCCAGCATCAGAAACTATGCAACTAACAGGAGGAAAATTCAAGGAATTATTTAGTCTCGTGACAAGTTTTCTGAAAGGGGCCAAACACAACTTCTTACACGACTCAAACAAAGATGGAACATCTTGTGTGGCGTCCTCGTTAGAGGGAGGGAGTCCATCAGGGATGGACTCGAAATGAAAGGAAGGTAGGCCAGAGAGGGCACTGGGACCCCGGGATTTGAGCAATCGCCGGTGGTTGAACTCAGTGTTGAGGAAGGTGATATGAAAGCCTCGGAGATAAAAGAGTTTGGCCAATTTGAGCATAGGGTAAACTTTATCACTTATATAGACCAGCCAATACATAAAAAATATTTAAGTAACTACTCCTATCATGTTAAGTAGTACAGTAAAACTTTACTACAGTAGATTGTTCAAAGGCAGCATAGGTATGTGGCTTGTAAAAATAATCAACAAGGGCACTTACGAGGTAATCCCAAATCATAAATAAATTAACAATATCTCATTTTTTTATCTCACCGCGGGAGCCTTCACAATTTATTTTAAAGAAAATATTTTTCCCGAAATAGCATCCCGCGTTTTAGCGATCCTTATCACAACGCATGACTTCTAGTAGTTCCGCCTACTAGCCACGCGTATCATGCCACCCTTATATCACCGCATGCGTTTCAATACCCAGACCTTATACCACCGCATGCGTATCAACATCACAATATATCACAATTTTCACCTCAAGTGTTCAAATAATTTAACTTGACAAAATACTTCAATAACAATATTTTTCCACAATAAAGAGCTCACGGCTTATGCCATCATAAATCATCAATAATATTTTTCCACAATAAAGAGCTCACGGCTCCATTACAATGAGTACGAAAATCTTACAAAAATATTCAGGAATAAATAATTCAGCAAAATAATATTTCAAAATCTTTAATACGTTGCTTCAATGCCAAATTTAAAAATGTCAAATACTTCATATTAATAATATTTAATTTAAAGAAAATCAATTTCAAATAATACACAGAATAAAAGAAACCAAGTTTCAACTAAACAGGTAAAACAATTAGCAAGAAAAGGTCAAGCAACTTTAAAACATTAAATCAATGATGAAGAATATATCAGAATAAAATAGTTTAATTAATGCGCAACAGTGATCTGCACAATTTTAAAATATAATCTTTCATATTTAGCCCGTGTACACACTCGTCACCTCATGTACACGACTTTCAACACATTATAATTTATCACTTCAATACCAATCCTAGGGAAAATTTTTCCCACACAAAGTTAGATAAGTCACTTACCTCGACTTGCTCCAATTTAACCAAGTAGTATGTCTTTTCTCAATTTTCCGAATCCGATCGACTCGTATCTAGTCATAATTAATTCGATACAATCAAATAAAATTATAGGAATCAATTTCATAAGAAAATATTACATTTTTCAATAAAATCTGAAATTAGTTCAAAAATCGCTCGTGGGGCTCATGTCTCGGAATCCGGCAAAACTTATAAAATCCAACAACCCATTCAATTACGAGTCCAACCATACCAGTTTCACTCAAATCCGACTCTGAATCGACACAGAAATCTCAAAAATTCGTTTTTATGAGATTTCTAAATTTTTCCAAATTTCCATCTCAATACACTAATTAAATGGTGAAAATAATTATATATTCGTTTATATTCACCAAATCTGAGTTAGAATCACTTACCCTAATGTATTTCCTTGAAAATCTATCAAAAATCGCCTCTGATCAAGCTCCAGTTTGTTAAAAATGGCGAATGGGACGAATGTCCTCTTTTATAAATCTGCCCGGCAGCCTTCAGAACCGGGCCTCGATCGTGGCTTCGATCACAGGCTCGAGCCTGGGCCTTCAATCATGGCATCGAGCATGGCCCTTCGATCATGGCCTCGATCCTGGCACCAAGCCTGGGCCTTCGATCATAGCCTCGATCTTGAGCCTTCGATCGGTGGCCTTCGAGCTTGCCTTCGATCATGACCCTCGAGCCTTGCCTTCGATCATGGCTCTCGAGCCTGCCTTCGATTATGGATCTCGAGCCTTGCCTTCGATCCTCGGCTCAATTTCTGGGCTTGATTTTTGGGCTCGACTTCTGGCCTTCGATTTTTGGGCTCGACTTCTGGGCTCGATTGCTCAGCAGAAGAAAATTTGCAACAGCTGTTGTAGGAGTTGTTTAAGTCCCATTTTTGATCCGTTAACTATCCAAAATTCATCCGAGGCCCTCGGGACCTCAACCCAATACACCAACAAGTCCTAAAATATCATACGAACTTATTTGAATCCTCAAATAACATCAAACAACGCTAAACTCACGAATCATGCTCCAATTCAAGCTTAATGAAACTTAGAATTTCCAACTTTTACATTCGATGTCGAAACCTATCAAATCAAGTCCGATTGACCTCGAATTTTGCACACAAGTCATAAATGATATAACGGAGCTATAAAAATTTTCGAAAATGGATTCCGACCCCGATATCAAAAAATCAACTCCCTAGTCAAACTTTCAAACTTTAAATTCCCATTTTAACCATTTCAAGCCTAATTTCACTATGGACTTCCAAATAAAATTCTGATCACGATCCTAAGTCCAAAATCACCATACGGAGCTGTTGGAATTATCAAAATTCTATTCCGGGGTCGTTTGCTCATAATGCAACATCCGGTCACTATTTGAACTTAAACTTTTAATTTTTCATCAAAATTCCATATCTCGGGCTAAGGAACTCAGAATTTGATTACGGGCATACGCCCAAGTTTTAAATCATGATACGGACCTACCGAAACTGTCAAAACACTGACCCGAGTCCTTATGCTCAAAATGTTGACCAAAGTCAACTTAGTTGAGTTTTAAAGCGCTAATTCACATTTTAATCCATTTTTCACATAAAAACTTTCCGAAAAATTTTACGGAATGCGCACGCAAGTAGAGTAATGATAAATAGTTCTTTTCGAGGTCTTAGAATATAGAATTAATTATTAACTTTAAAGATGACATTTTAAGTCATCACAATAAAGGTCTTAATCTTATACAATCCCCAAGAATTGGTAGTACAAATCATGAGCTTCTAAGAATAGAGTTTACAAAGCGGAAATGAAATAAATACATAGTCTGTTTGAATAGTACATAAACAGAGCTTTTATAAATCTAAGGCTACCATGAACAAGATGCAGCTACAACAGGAACACATGTACATCTTCAAATCCCTCAACCATCAAGCACAACAATAACAACAGTCAATATCTGCACGCAATGTGCAGAAGTGTAGTATCAGTACAACCGACCCCATGTACTGAGTAAGTAACAAACCTAGCCTTAGGTTGAAAGCAGATGCGGATTTAGGATTTTTATAATATGGTTGCACCACTAAAGAAAGGAGAAAAAAAGTAATAAGTGGGATTTAATCTCCACTTCTCTAGGTAAATAACACAAAATCCAACCAAGTGCACCATTTAGCCTCTTTCGAGCATGAGTGACAGTAGATAATATTATAACAATTCTAAAAAATATGTACAAAAATACATAGTTTGGAGGAGAGACCATGGGTTCACATGCCCCATATATTTTCCTACAAATCCGCCCCTGGTTGAAAATAGTGAAGAGCCTCCACCAAGGTCGGGTCCAAAACCAATAGTCCACAACAGTCCATAACAACATAAAGCAAATAATGCCAGAAGTAACTCAGAGATAAAATGCTCGGCGGAATCATGATTTCAAAAGAATAATAGTTCTTCCTTTCAACTACATCAGTGAAGACCCAAATCATTTACCGAAGTTGCCAAATATATGAATAAGTTTGAAAACAATAATTTTTCCCAAAAATCCCTTCAATAATAAATGAGATGTTTCATTTTTCCTCTAGATAACCCGTGTAAAAACAAATGCATCACTATACCCATCTGTCAAAAATGTGTGAAAATCATGAATGATGTGATGCAGTACAGCATGAGGAAAATACATCTCTATGCATGTATGTCATGTGTGCATGCCAATGCGATGCAACTCAATGATAAAATCATAAACAGCCCCTCGGGCAGACCTCACAATAACTCGTATATAGCCCCTCGGGCTTACATCACAATCAATCATAAACATCCCCTCGGGCATACTTCACAATCACTCATAAACATCCCCTTGGGCATACCTCAAAATCACTCATGCCTCCCAGTCACTCAGCACTCGGCACTCGCACTCAGTAGGTACCTGTGCTCACTAGGGGTGTGTACAGACTCCGGAGGGGTTCCTACAGCCCAAGCGTTATAATCTGCATGGACAAATCACGTGCTGCACGGACAACTCACGTTCTATAATATCATATCAGAATTCGCACGGACAACTCACGTGCCATAATATGCCAATAAGGCCTGCTGCAGGCGGGCAACCCCGATCCATATAATAGTAATAATATATATAAAGCCAACATGGCATGCTGCGGCGTGCAACCCGATCCCAAAAATATCCACACAATCAGGCCCTTGGCCTCCCTCAGTCATCAATCTCTCCAGTCTCTCTCTCATTGGCTCACAATGTCATGAGAATAGCCCAAAAATGATGATATGATGTATCAATGAATAACAACAAAGACTGAGATATGATATGTAATGAAATTAATATGACTGAGCATAAATTTTCAATTAAGAACAAATACTTCACAACAATATGACATCTGTGAGTCCCAAAATACTGGCACATAGCCTCAACATACTTTTTAATATGCTTTTCAGCTCAATTTCTTTAACACATAAAACCTCATGGAGAATGCCAAGATTATTTAACTACAAAATTTCACAAAAACAATTATGTCACAATTTATATAGTGCACGCCCGTCACCTAGAATGTGCGTCAACTTCCAACAATCCGCATAATACATATATTCAGGGTTCATACCCTCAGCTCCAAGATTAGAAGAGTTACTTACCTCGAACAAGTCAAATCCAATGTCGAGCAACCTAAACAATGCTCCAGAAATCCCATTATGTGCGTATCAACTTCTGAACGGCTCGAATCTAGTCACAATTAATTTGATCAGCCCACATAATTTATAGAAATTATTTCCATATCAAAATACTAATATTTTCCACGTCTCGAAATCTGATGAAACTCACAAAATACGACAACCCATCCAATTACAAGTTCAACCATACTAATTTCACTCAAATCTGACTCCAAATCGGTATTCAAACTCGAAAAATTTGTTTTGTGACATTATAAAATTTCCTTCTATTTCTCTTGAAGATTCAATAATCTTACACGAAAAATGAAGACTTAATTCATGAAATATAACCACAAGGGAGTTAAGATCACTTACCCCAAGTTGTGTGAAAAACTTCCTCTCCAAAATCGCCCAAACCGAGCTCCAAAATCGGAAAATGGGTAAAAATCGCGAAACCCCGAATTTAAGCTTCTGCCCCAGCGATGTCCGCATCTGCGGACAAGGGGTGGCACATGCGCCCCTTGCTTCTGTGGATAATTATACGCGCCTGCAAACACAGCCAGTCTTCCAAATCCTCACATCTACGGCACCTCTCTCGCATTTGCGGGCTCGCAGATGCGCATTCCCCTTCGCACCTACGTTCACCCTACGCCAGCCCCAGTCCGCATCTGCGCCAACACCTTCGCACATGCGGCCTCGCAGATGTGGCAAACTCCTCACACCTGCGAGCAGTTCCCAGTTCCACACTTGGTCAGTTTTGGTACTAATGTCGCGCACATGCTGCTTCGCACATGCGATCAAAAGCTTTACAGGTACGATCACACTAGTAGGCATCAGTTCCAGAAGTGTTTCAAGTTGAATTTGATCCGTTAACCATCTGAAACTCACCCGAGCCAGTCGGCACCCCATCCAAATACACCAACAAGTCCTAAAACACACCACGGACCTAATCGAGGCCTCAAATCACATCAAACAACCTCAAAAATACGAACTACACACGAATTCAAGCCTAATAAATTTCAAAATTTCCAAATTCTACAAACGATGCCAAAACCTATTAAATCACGTCCGATTGACCTCAAATTTTTTACACAAGTCACATTTCACATTACGGGCCTAATCAAATTTCCAGAATCGGATACCGACCCCGATATCAAAAAGTTAAGCCCCCAGCCAAACTTCCGAAAAATTTAACTTTCGATATTTCTAGCCAAATCCCACTACGTACCTCCAAATAATTTTACGGACACGCTCCTAAGTCCAAAATCACTATACAGAGCTATTGGAATCATAAAAACTCCATTCCGGGGTCATTTACACATAAGTTGACATTCGGTCACTATTTTAACTCAAGCTTCAAACCTTGGAACTAAGTGTTCCAATTCATTCCAAACCTCACTGGACCCGAACCATTTACCCCCGCAATTCACACAATAACTGTAAAAGTATAATTTGAGCAGTAAAGGGGGAAGCGGGGTTGTAATACTCAAAACGACTAGTCGAGTCGTTACATTCTCCCCCACTTAAACATACGTTCGTCCTCGAACGTGCCAAGAGTTTCTTCCAAGCCATCAAATCATTGTTCCATCTTACCACACACATACCCGGGGGTGAACCCATGTCACCCTATTCCATATAGGCTTGACAACACAATACAACTGAAATCGTTGATTTAACTTTAGCCCATAAACCTTGGAATTTAATTTCCAAACTTTAGAATTTCTTTCAAGACACGAATCTTACATTTACACATTGTATGAGTTTGAACAAGCTGTATCAAGCCATAACCATAACCACTGATATAATCAACTAACATATTACACAACTCGCATGCTCGTGGCACCATTCCTGATCTCAGTGACTACTCCAAAACCAACCAAATACTAGTATTAAACCTATATCAAACCAAACCCCATCCCAAAACCTTCGTACACTGTTGATAATAAAAGAAACACACGAAATTTCATGACCACTTACCAGATCAATAAGTCACGGAGCTCTCTCTCCCCAATCAGAACCATAATCATTTTTTGAGCCGACTTTCAACATTATCCTTCCGAACATACCGTAATCAAACATGATAGTACCCATTCTAGGTCCAATGACCTTATATTACTAAACACAACTATTCCACAGACATGCCGCACCAATAATACTCAGAGCCATAACCCGTGCCATTTGTGCACCAATACGCAACAATTCAATTATACCCAGTCATGGAAATGACTCAATTAAGAGAAGTGTCTCGCCAGACTAACGAGTACCGCCATAAAGAAATGCTAAAAATCCAGCACACACCGTAGAACCATCACACGATTCTAACATAAGGTTCATACCTTAACATAACTCTGCTGCAATGCGTGACCCCATCCAAACGCTGGTCCATATAATCTACCTCGAGTCACCCTGCTCAAAAATCAATAACGACGGAGGGGCAAATGACAAAAATACCACATAAAATCTAAAAGAACATAACCATTACACAATCGATCATACAATACCCAAATACTTATCACGCTCAAATTCTGCTATAAAGCTCAAATAGAACTGCACCATCTGTGCACATAACCAATGAATCACAACTCCTCGTAGCATAAAAGAGTAACTCATAGATCATTTCAGAACACGAATAAGTTCAACATCAACCGAAAGACACATCCCTCAACAATAGTAGTATGGAGCCAACCATTCCGTCTCGGTGTAGAATACACATCTTAATTGGGTCTACCAATGGATCCCCAAATCAACTCTGGTCACCCACAAATAGACAAATAACCCTCCGAAAATTCACCGCGACTGATTCATAATACATCCTATCATCTAACTAGCTTCGGCCACGACTTCACAATCCGCAACCATGAATGATCTTCTCCTGAAACTCCCAAATTCCAAATTTATAGGACACGTGAATCATCATAACATGTCCCAATTCTAGCTTTCGAATGACTAACACATCTTTCATGCACGATCATTCCACAAGAAATACTCCCATAATTCTTCCGTGCCACATAGTAATAATTTGAATATCAGTAGTCTATCAACCATGTGAGTACCTCAATATTAATTATACATCCGTAAGTCAAAATACAATGCGCCTTCTGAAATCCGCCCCCTTCTCATACAACACCAAGTAGTAATAGTGTTCATCTATTTATTTGGAACCTCCCATGTTGTCCAACATTCGCTACCTTTTCTTCAACTCAACCAAGCCACACAGGTTGCCAAGCCCAGGTGTATTGCCACAAAGCACCTGTAGAAAACCCCCACATCAGAAGCACGCACCCAAAGAACTCATCATATCCATTACCATACTGATCCAACCTACTACCCGCTTGTCTTATTTTCTCCGAGTTTCTTCCGAATCTATCTTCAGATTAATACTTCTCCTGGCTAAAACGCCACATTCTTTAGCCACAGCTCACCCCACAAACCTAGCATAGAACCACAACGCCCTACGGCCCATAATCAATTGTATTCTTCTTAAGCACCTTCAAAAATACCACAACTGTAACACTCACTATGAGAATACCTTATGTGAATTTGAAATTGTTCTTTTTACCTTCCTTATACAAAAATGTAGAATCCATAGTCATAAAGAATTTCCGCAAGTCCAGGAACTATCAAATGCAAATCTCGGATTTTATCCATATGCAAGTCCGAAAACATTCTCAATTGCTATATATAATTCTCAAACCCACTAGAATTTTCTCAGGAGTCACCCACTTTGCTCAAATCTAATTGCACCGCCCAAATGGGCCAAAAGACACGTTCCCCATTAGCACAACTACACTCAAAGAAGTAACTCTACATTAACACCACATATCAAATTCATACTCCGTGCGCACTACATCATTCACCCATAACAACTCACTCATCCCACGATTTTCATATACTCATACGTGCAATATAATCCGTAACCAGGAATTTCCTTATTCGAGTCATCCTTGATCTCAACTTCTGCAAGTCATAGCCAACCCATAAGTATGCCTGAGACCAAAATTAAAATTTAACACCTAACCATGAAATCAAGTTGTCAATAGCAGACTCCCCCACTTGGATCAAAGCCATAGATTAAAACACTCCATAATTCACAATACCCATACCCTATTATTATCATAATATCGTAGTCAGTTCCACAAGATTTCTCTGAAACGCATACAACACCAACCATAAAAATACACCAAATCATCCGCTAAACTCGCAATCATTCTCTTGACACTCAAGTCAACTTTCTCACCAATATTCAAATTCAAATCTCCACCCATACGCCCCGTCGGTAGAAAAGAAACTCTCTACTCACATCATAAGGAATACACCTACGTAGATTACTCCGCAGGGGATAACCCACCTGCTTTGCCTCAAACTGGTATCTTGTTATACCCTTTCGTAGTCACACTTACTATGCAATCACTTAGTCTATCTGAGTCCAAACTCATTAACCAGACATGAGAGGTTAATTTGTCCCAAAATTTAAACACGTGAAAGATCCTTCAAAACATTCATACTCGAGACTTTACATCACATCAAATCAAAAATCAAGCACCCAATGGCCTTTCCTTTACATTTCAAGGAAACACTTCTCGTTATGTTCAAATCGTCTTAACACATCCCGTGGTCACATCATACCCATCACTCCGCCATATCACCGCTCATCGAGGCACAAATTCCACTGTAGGGTTATTACCAGACATATGAGTCCAATTGTACAAGTTGCAACTGAAGCTACCAAGTTTAAACGGCGGTCTAACCATGGCCTCAAGTCCTCCCAACTGGCCCATCACCAAAACACATAATAATCACCTCGAACCTCGCCCATGGAATCACAAGTCGGCGATGCACAACTAATACCGAGCATTCATGTGCGCATACGAATACGTGGAAGGAATTCAAAGAGTTATGTCTCAAGCTGAATAAATCTCGCACGATAAGGAAAGAAAGATAGGAAGTATATATTCTAAATGCCCTGTATCCTCTCGAAGATAAGTTTGGACTTCATCATACCGATCTGCAAGACTCTACTAGACACTTGCTCATGACTTGTAGAACCTATGAACCTAGAGCTCTGATACCACCTTGTCACGACCCAAACTAACCCTGTCGTGATGGCACCAAACCCAACCCGTTAGGTAAGCCAATTACCAACTATCCAATTCTAATAATAATTATTAAAGCAATTTAAGTGAATAAAGGTCTTAATCTTATACAATCCCCAAGAACTGGTAGTACAATTCATGAGCTTCTAAGAATAGAGTTTACAAAGCGAAAATGAAATAAATACATGGTCTGTTTGAATAGTACATAAACAGAGCTTTTATAAATCTAAGGCTACCATGAACAAAAGGCAGCTACAACAGGAACGCAGGTACATCTTCAATTCCCGCAACCATCGAGCACAGCAACAACAGCAGCCAACATCTACACGCAATATGCAGAAGTGTAGTATCATTCCAACAAACCCCATGTACTGAGTAAGTAACAAACCTAGCCTTAGGCTGAAAGTAGTGACGAGCTTCCACCAAGGTCGGGTCCAAAACCAATAGTCCACAACAGTCCATAACAACATAAAGCAAACAATACCAGAAATAACTCAGAGATAAAATGCTCAGCAAAATCATGATTTTAAAAAAATAATAGTTCTTCCTTTCAACTACATTAGTGAAGACCCAAATCGTTTACCGAAGTTGCCAAAAATATGAATAAGTTTGAAAATAATAATTTTCCCCAAAAATCCCTTCAGTAATAAATGAGATGTTTCATTTTTCCTCTAGATAACCCGTGTAAAAACAAATGCATCACTATACCCATCTGTCAAAAATGTGTGAAAACCATGAATGATGTGATACAGTGCAACATAAGGAAAATACATCTCTATGTATGTATGTCATGTGTGCATGCCAATGCGATGCAACTCAATGATAAAATCATAAACAGCCCCTTGGGAAGACCTCACAATCACTCGTATACAGCCCCTCGGGCTTATATCACAATCACTCGTAAACAGCCCCTTGGGCATACCTCACAATCACTCGTAAACAACCCTTCAGGCATACCTCCCAATCACTCATAAATTGCCCCTCGGGCATACCTCACAATTACTCATGCCTTCCAGTCACTCAGCACTCGGCACTCGCACTCAGTAGGTACCTGCGCTCACTGGGGGTGTGTACAGACTCCGGAAGGGCTCCTACAACCCAAGCGCTATAATCTGCACAGACAACTCACGTGTTGCACGGACAACTCACGTTCTATAATATCATAACAGAATCCGTACGGACAACTCACGTGCCATAATAATCCAATAAGGCCTGCTGCAGGCAGGCAGCCCCGATCCATATAATAGTAATAATATATATAAAGCCAATATGGCATGCTGCGGCGTGCAACCCGATCCCAAAAATATCCTCACAATCAGGCCCTCGGCCTTCCTCAGTCATCAATCTCTCCAGTCTCTCTCTCATGGGCTCACAATATCATGAAAATAGCCCAAAAATGATGATATGATGTATCAATGAATAACAACAAAGACTGAGATATGATATATAATGAAATTAATATGACCGAGCATAAATTTTCAATTTAAAACAAATACTTCACAACAATATGACATCTGTGAGTCCCAAAATACTGGCACATAGCCTCAACATACTTTTTAATATGCTTTTCAGCTCAATTTCTTTAACACATAAAACCTCATGGAGAATGCCAAGATTATTTAACTACAAAATTTCACAAAAACAATTATGTCACAATTTATATAGTGCACGCCCATCACCTAGCATGTGCCTCAACTTCCATCAATCCACATAATACATATATTCAGGGTTCATACCTCCAGCTCCAAGATTAGAAAAGTTACTTATCTCGAACAAGCCAAATCCAATGCCGAGCAAGCTAAAAAATATTACAGAAATTCCATTCTTCGTGTATCAACTTCCGAACGATTCAAATGTAGTCACAATTAATTTGAATCAGCCCATATAATTTATAAGAATTATTTCCATATCAAAATACTAATATTTTCCACAAAATCAGAAATTACGCCCTAAATATCACCTGTGGGGCTCACATCTCGAAATCCGACAAAACTCACAAAAAATGGCAACCCATCCAATTACAAGTTCAACCATACTAATTTCACTCAAATCCGACTCCAAATCGGTATTCAAACTCGAAATATTCGTTTTGTGACATTATAGAAATTTCCTTCTATTTCTCTTGAAGATTCAATAATCTTACACCAAAAATGAAGATTTAATACATGAAATATAATCACAAGGGAGTCAAGAACACTTATCCCATGATGTGTGGAAAATTTTCTCTCCAAAATCGCCCAAACCGAGCTCCAAAATAGGAAAATGTGTAAAAATTGCGAAACCCCGAATTTAAGCTTCTGCCCCAGCGATTTCCGTATTTGCGGACAAGGGGTCGCACCTGTGCCCCTCGCTTCTACGGATAATTGTGCGCGCCTGCGGACACTGCCATTCTTCCAAAACCTCGCATATGTGGCGTCTTTCTCGCATCTGCGAGCTCGCAGATGTGCATTCCCCTTCGCAAATGCGGCCTCGCAGATGCGGCATCTACGCCAACACCTTTGCACATGCGGCCTCGCAGATGCGGAAAATTCCTCGCACCTGCGAGCACTTCCCAGTTCCACACTTGGTAGCTTCTACTACTAATTTCGCGCACATGCGGCTTCGCACCTGCGATCAAAATCTTTGCAGGTGCGATCACACCAGTAGGCAGCAGTTCCAGAAATGTTTCAAGTTGAATTTGATCTGTTAACCATCTGAAACTCACCCGAGCCACTCGGGACCCCGTCCAAATACACCAACAAGTCTTAAAACACACCACGGACCTACTCGAGGCCTCAAATCACATCAAACAACCTCAAAAATACGAACTACATACGGATTCAAGCCTAATAAATTTTAGAATTTCCAAATTCTACAAACGACGTCGAAACCTATCAAATCACGTTTGATTGACCTCAAATTTTGCACACAAGTCACATTTCACATTACGGACCTATTCAAAGTTTTAGAATCGGATACTGACCCCGATATCAAAAAGTCATCCCCCGGTCAAACTTTTCAAAAATTTAACTTTCTACATTTCAAGTCAAATTCCACTACGTACCTTCAAATAATTTTTCGGACACGCTCCTAAGTCCAAAATCACCGTACGGAGCTATTGGAATCGTCAAAACTCCATTCCGGGGTCATTTATACATATGTTGACATCTGATCACTATTTTAACTTAAGTTTCAAACCTTGGAACTAAGTGTTCCAATTCATTCCAAAACCTCACCGGACCCGAACCATTTACCCCGATAATTCACACAACAACTGTAAAATACAATTTGAGCAATAAAGGGGGAGCGAGGTTGAAATACTCAAAACAACCGATCGAGTCATTACAATAACGAATGAATCCTTATAAAACTAATAAAAATAACCATGGAGCGTCTCTAAGAGTTCAAAAGAAAAGACGACATCAATAAATAAACTCTTTGCCCATGCGAACAGGTGCAGGGGGCTTACCAGGAACTATCAACTCATGTACTCTAATTAATGAAATCCGCACTCGTGCCAACAAATGTCTCTGTAAAACAAATAGCAGGGAGTGAGTCGCTAGCTCAGTGAGTAATAACGCTTAACCACAATCGTTTTTAATTATCGGGGACAAGTTAGAAAATATGCTTCTATAATTAGAAAATATCGTGAATAAATGCCCTTTTTCATAAATAATAAACAATAATCACTCTCGTCATGTATTTCCTGTAACAGAAATCAATTTAAGAATTCCGTAATAAACTCGGTAAACACTGTGTCATATCAATTCTTTGTGTTTGGGAGGTTTCTAAGAAAGGATCATGTAATCTGTAAGCTGTATCACTTTGTGGACCCTTCGTAAAATGAGTCAAATATAACTGTAAGTCCCTACTCGAGGGAAAACTGTAACTGTATGTTAGTTCTACCTTCCCATTAGCGAGAGCTATAACTGTAATGGGTAATCTGTAAATACAAGATGCACCAGGTCTAACGAACCCGCTGTTAGCTACGGGATCCTTCAAAGTCTCCTCCCATTTATACTTGTCTTTATAATCTGTCAATACTAGTATGAAAATACTTTTAAAACTGTACAAGGCTTTAGTTCTTATCAAATCATGTAACTGTAATCATATCTCAAGTAGCGGTAAAACATACTAGTAACAGTGAGAATATTTATAACAGCTCTAATCATCTCAAATAATTATTTGAGTATCATATCGAGTAAAAGACTTGTCCCATATGCAAATTCAAAATAATCGATAACATGTTCATATTAAAAATCATGTGTAAATCATGTAAGTTATGAAAACACAAATTGCGGTGTTTACCCGAAAAATCGAAAAACGTTAAATTTAGGTGTGGTTCTAAGGATACGTAAATTCCTATGATTCAAAAATGACAATACAAGTGTTTTTGCTATAAAATGGGAATAATCAACAGGAAGGCTCAATGAGCAACATGAAATCTTAATGTATCTTGGGGAAGATGAGTCTATTGCAGTCTATGTCCCTTTTTATAATAGAGGGTCACTACTTTATCTATAACAACATAATAAAATAATGCATATATTGGAGGACCCATGATGGTTTGTCTCTTCCTTGATTCCTGCCAAGATTCTCTCCCTTGGTGCGGTTGTAACGGCTTTTGTCGGCGAGCTCGGCACTGGCTCGAGCTCGGTGTTAGATCGAACCCCCGGTCTTGGTTTGAGTTGATTCTGCCTTGGGACATCGATATTCGGGGCCTGTGTCGGTCGGAGTTGCCTCGTAGTTCTATTCGGATACGGGCTCGATAATGATACCGAGTTTTGCCGTCGATCGGTCTTATAGCTCGAAACTCGACGCCCCTACTCCGGAATTCGTCTGAGCTTGTCATGTGGATACCCTTCGGCCAGTCTTTATGACCGAGAATCGGTTTTGACCGTACACATGCGGTAAGGTTACTACTCACATCTTTGATGTCAACTAACCAAAGCTTAACTTCCAGTCAGATCCGGATTGCTCAGCTTGTATATGAATCTATAAATCAATTTTTGCTTTTACATTTTCCATAATATTAAGCAAGATAAATTTTAAAAAAATGAGTTATTATGTAATCATTTGAGTGCATACCTGGTGATTTTATTTTTAAGTCGTGATTGTGCAGAAAAGAGTCAACTTCGTACAATTATTTTTAAGTCATAATCACTTTGGCGTCAGCATTTAATTTTTCTTTTTCAGGAACATCATTTCTTTACCAATGCACAACGTTAACAAACAAAAGAGTTAAAATATTATATGAATAAAAAAGACGTCTAAAAATAATTGAAGTTGATGCTAGGAAAGGTGGAAGTTGGTGAATTGGGTCCATTCATTTCGCTACACAGACTAATGAACTAGACGCAACACTGGAAGAATAAATTACAATCTTAAAAAGATGTAGACAAATGACAGAAAATTACACTAATTTTAATCGACATAAATGAACTTATTTAAGAATAATAAATCTTATTTAAAAAAAAAAAATCCAGCGAGGGAGATTTCATTTGTCCTGAAGATTCTCATAAAACCATTTTAACAAAATGTAGAGAGAAAATCAAAGGGGATTTATAAGGCCATGTCATTGTCTTATGAAGACTTCTTCAAGCATATCCCAAAGATGAAAGTATGAAATAATAGATAATCCACCGCGCAAACAAATTGGTAGACCAACGGATGGTTGTTGCTTTATATAGATTAAGTAATTGAAAGATAACAGCAAAACTTTTTTTAGCTTGAGGCCATGATTTCACAGCATTATGTTTGTTGGGGGTTAATTGGTAATGTTCTCCTCGTTCAATGAAAATCAATAATTTCATTTGCACATTTGGTATGGGACTAATTGGTGGAAAGTAAGAAGAATCTGAATGCCTTTTAATCAGAGCTTACAATTATAGTTTAGTAGTATATAGGTAGGCGCGTTGCGTGTGTATCATATCTCAATGAGTTATAAAACTTTTTTAAAAATAATTCATAAATATTATATGAAAATTTGTGTTTGAGTAATAAAAGAAAAATATATGTTTATTAAAAAGATAAATATTAATCTCATATAACTAACTCATTAAAGGAAAGTATCATTTAGAAGTCCTTAATTATCCGTTGATATGTGCAACTTAGAATTTGCTTCGGTTTTATAATTTTATCACTTTAATTTCATAAGTTATTATGCTTTATTTTTAGTTTAAAAGAGAATACACAATCTTTGAAAATTTAAGATGGAATAAATTTAAAGTATGTTTTGGAATATTAGCTTAGAAGAAACTTGCTTGAAAATCGCATATTACCAAAAAACAAATATGTGTCTAAGATAGATATTTATTATCCGAGAAACTTATTAACCATCACAATTTAAGATTTCTTTTTTTTTGGTAAAATAAAATAACTCTCTATCGTGGCTTTATAAAGATAACTATTGTCACCTAATAAGTAAAACAAAAACTTATTTAAAGAAGAAAAAAAACAGGAAGGGTTGAAACTGACGTTCAAAGTGAAATAAAACAAAAACCTTGATTTTCTATCTTAATAATTTTCTTAAATATAGATCAATTCATAGTAAGTTATTTAATAAAATTTAAAGAGAATACTTTACTATATATTTTATTAAGAAAACTATACATCAACAGATTTTACTATGCCCTTTATATTACTAACATATTGAATTTAAGTTCTATGCACTAGTGTAGAAATTTTGCACAATCATGTAACTTATAAGGTAATTAATTACATGTAATCTCTTTATAAACATAGTAGTTATATTTAAAATAGTACCTAATAACTATCACACGTTACAATTTACTGAAATTATAAAGAATACGGATATTATACAACGTAAATACATATCACGATCACCAATATATTAAATCCCAATAGATGTACTTTTCTAACTTAAGTATAATTATTAATTTATGCATGATTAGGAAGATGATATATACTCAAATTTAACTGCATTGATGGCATAAAACTTGTCACACCTCTTTTTTCCCGAAGGGATATGGAGTTTTTCCAATTAAAGTGACATTAATTGAAATGAGATTATTTATTTGATCAGAGTCGCCACTTGGAATAATTTGTGGTGTCCCAAGTTACCGATTTATGTTAAATCCCAAATCGAGAAAATTTGACTCTATTTAAAGTCTGCGAAAACCAAAAAACCGGGTAAGAAATTCTGTTAACCCAGGAGAAGGTGTGAGGTACTCCCGAGTTCCGTGGTTTTAGTACGGTCGCTCAATTATTAATAACTGACTTAATTATCGGATTTAATACATATTTAAAGCCTATGGTGCATTTTTACATTTTAACTGCTTTTAATTATTTATGAAATTATTTCTGGAACAAGTCACGATGTCGTGCGCTTATCGTTTTGATACACATTACAAACTGCGTCACATGAAATGCACCCATAATTTACGACATTTTTATTTTTATTATTATTTTAAGTTATGGTCGAGTCACGTGAAACGCACACTCGAGTTGAGATTTACGTATCGTGACCATGTCACGGGAACCGTACCCATAGCCATGATGATTTATTAATCGCGCTTAAAGCAAACTACGATATTCAAGAGTTAACTAATTTCCTAAATTTGAGATTGTTGTGATGCCATGAATTATGGAGTACTTGAGCCGTTTAAGACGTGAAGATCCTTAAAATGTCGCTGTGTCATTTTTCTATGTGTTGTAACTAAGTGAGATTTACAAAAGATGAAATTAATAATACAAGAGAAAAATGAAACAAACCACTCTGACCCAGCCTACAAGAACGCCATTTTAATATTATAAAATATTAAGAAAAATTTGGACCTAAATACTTCAAAACAGACTCAGATATCAGACAAAATAAGCTTCAAAAATGCTTGGCTAAATTTGGACTGAAACAGAAATGGGATAACTCAAAGAGAAAATTCATGAACTTACTTGCAATTAGTAAACTAAAACAAAATTCACGAGGAGAACTAGCAGACATATGCTACTGACTCAAATTGAAAGGAGAATCTAAGAACATGTTATGAACATGATATGATACATACTAACGGATCCCAACAACGATGAATCAATTTGCGCGAATACAATGACTTCATCTTACTTCAAAAAAATCTAGGAGATTATCCAAAGCTTATACCCATTTTAGAGTTTAAAACAAAACTGAGAAAAGACAATTAAGTTAACATCTTATCGTTCCTCAGAATACTAACCGAACATTTAACACAAATTAAGCATAGTAGTTATGGAAAAATGGACATAAAAACATGCGTTCAACTTATTATGACCAATCAACAGAAGAGACTTAAGAAGAAAATTAATACAACTAATGTAATTCAAACCAAAAAATTAAACGAACCCCCCAATTATCGTTAATTAATTTGCTCTATATTGGCTCATCTGAGGCTTAACTCACATAAATAAGATTGAAACAAAGACTATTGGAATAGAGATGAACCTGTTAAGTGCTTCTCTTTTAATATGTAAATAAAGTTTCTTCAACAGATTCAACAAAATGAAGGCCCGAAGAAAATATAGCAACCGTATGAAGCAGGAACCGCGAACTCAAACCGACAAACGATCTCGAACGGAAACTCCGAATCGAATACCCCCTTCAACTTGAATCCATTCTTGAAACCAAATTCCGAAATTGAGAAGATGAAAGTAAAGGAAAGAAAAAAATAGAATATATCTTCTTTTTTATATTTTTCTTGAAAATTTGACTTAAGCTCAAAATCTAGAAGAAGGCACAAAATCAGAAGATCTATCCGAAAATCTCCCCCTTCTCCCCATCGCGAAAATGCTCCCCCCCCCCCCCCTAAAAACTCGATCCTAGAACCTTCTATTCCCCTTCCCCAAGAAATCCGAAAAATTCAAAAAAGAAAAGAAAAATCTCTCGGAAATCAACAAGTCTCAAGACAGATGGATGAAGAGGATTATACACTTATTAATCCCACAGCTCCCATCCCTTCTTCGTTTGTTAAAGAGAGATAAACCACGTGAGATGAGAGAATGGAGAATATTCGGGGTTGTTATGTGTCATGCCACGTGGAGGGAAGAGAGAGGAGTGACGGGGAAACAAACTCGCGCCGAAAAACAAAACTTCCAGTGAGATTGGGCTGCGGCAGCGGTGTGGGGTGGGTGGTGCGGCCGATTTGAAAATTAGATTAGGTTTAGGGTTTGATGAATATTTTGTTTATATATGATGGTGAGGAAATAATATTGACCATTAGATGGGGGAGGGAGGGATGGCTAAGATTTAGAGGAGAGATGAGGCGGGTCAGGAAATTAAAAGAGGAGAAATGGGTTGCTAAGGTTAATTGGTAATGGGCTCAGAGAAGCTGATTCGATTTGGGCCATCTATTTGGACTTCTTGAATTAAGCCAAGACGAAAGTTAGCCCCAAAATTTAATTCTCTTTGCAAAGATAAGATCAAAAATAAAACACTACTAAAAACTAATGAACTTTAACTACAACAAAACTCATATTAAAATGAAACTATTCTTGTATATATATTTTTGCTTTTTAAATACTGAAATAATAAAATTAAACTAATAAAGTGGTAATAAAATGGATTAAAAATCTATCATAACTCAAGTAAATATTTTAAAAATACTAAAACTAACTTTAAAAATTGTGCGGGTCAAAAATTACGTGCTTACAGCTACCCCTCTTTGCTTGGAAACACGAATAGTTTTCGGAGAAAAGGAAAATAAGCAACGTAATTAATTTATGACCCGACGCTTATTCAAAACGAAATAAAGATGGACAAAAGATTGACCGAGGCCTGGTATCTGAGCTGCCTACATATCCTTGGCTATAAAGGAATCAGGCCACGTGTAGTTCAGAAGTGAATGAAATGATGGAGTGGATGGAGAGGATGAGAGAGTCGAGTGAGGTACCGTTCGAGGCTTCGGTCCGCGGTCCCTGCCATTACATCATAAACTGAAAGCAAAAATTACAGCAAAAATAAAAGAAAAATATAAGATCCTATCTACTTCTTGTCTTGAATCTTCATTGATTCTCCAGTTGATCCTTCAATATGAAACTAAAAATTCATTCCATTCTTCAGGTGGGCATCCTGCTGACTTGAATTTGAAGAAAACTGAAAGTTGACCCTATTCTTCAGGCGGGCACCCTGCTGTTTGTACTTGAAATAAACTTGAACTTGCGGTAGACTTGAGTTTGCAAACCTTGTTCTTCAGGCGGCTCGTGCTACTTCTGATTTAAATTGAAAAAAACTGGAGATTAACCCTATTCTTCAGGCGGGCTCCTGATGCTCCTTACTCGAACTCTGAGTGAATTCTGAAATGACTTCCCTCGCTCTCCAGGTGGGCGCCTGCTAAATAAGCTTCAAAAATGCTTGGCTAAATTTGGACTGAAACAGAAATGGGATAACTCAAAGAGAAAATTCATGAACTTACTTCCAATTAGTAAACTAAAACAAAATTCACGGGGAGAACTAGCAGACATATGCTACTGACTCAAATTGAAAGGAGAATCTAAGAACATGTTATGAACATGATATGATACATACTAACGGATCCCAACAACGATGAATCAATTTGCGCGAATACAATGACTTCATCTTACTTCAAAGAAATCTAGGAGATTATCCAAAGCTTATACCCATTTTAGAGTTTAAAAATAAACTGAGAAAAGACAATTAAGCTAGCATCTTATCGGTTCCTCGGAATACTAACCGAACATTTAATACAAATTAAGCATAGTAGTTATGAAAAAATGGACATATAAACATGCGTTCAACTTGTTATGACCAATCAACAGAAGAGACTTAAGAAGAAAATTAATACAACTAATGTGATTCAAACCAAAAAATTAAACGAACCCCCCAATTATCGCTAATTAATTTGCTCTATATTGGCTCATCTGAGGCTTAACTCACATAAATAAGATTGAAACAAAGACTATATGAGTAGAGATGAACCTGTTAAGTGCTTCTCTTTTAATATGTAAATAAAGTTTCTTCAACAGATTCAACAAAATGAAGGCCCGAAGAAAATATAGCAACCATATGAAGCAGGAACCGCGAACTCAAACTGAGAAACGATCTCGAACGGAAACTCCGAATCGAATACCCCTTTCAACTTGAATCCATTCTTGAAACCAAATTCCGAAATTGAGAAGATGAAAGTAAAGGAAAGAAAAAACAGAATATATCTTCTTTTTTATATTTTTCTTGAAAATTTGACTTAAGCTCAAAATCTAGAAGAAGCCACAAAATCAGAAGATCTATCCGAAAATCTCCCCCTATTTTTGGGTTCTCGAAAATGCTCCCCCCCTTAAATACTCGATCCTAGAACCTTCTATTTCCCTTCCCCAAGAAATCCGAAAAATCCAAAAAAGAAAATAAAAATCTCTCGGAAATCAACAAGTCTCAAGACAGATGGATGAAGAGGATTAAACACTTATTAATCCCACAGCTCCCATCCCTTCTTCGTTTGTTAAAGAGAGATAAACCGCGTGAGATGAGAGAATGGAGAATATTCGGGGTTGTTATGTGTCATGCCACATGGAGGGAAGAGAGAGGAGTGACAGGGAAACAAACTCGCGCCGAAAAAGAAAACTTCCAGTAAGATTGGGCAGCGGCAGCGGTGTGGGGTGGGTGGTGCGGCCGATTTGGAAATTAGAGTAGGTTTAGGGTTTGATGAATATTTTGTTTATATATGATGGTGAGGAAATAATATTGGCCGTTAGATGGGGGAGGGAGGGATGGCTAAGATTTAGAGGGGAGATGAGGTGGATCAGGAAATTGAAAGAGGGGAAGTGGGTTGCTGAGATTAAAATGGTAATGGGCTCAGAGAAGCTGGTTCGATTTGGGCCATCTATTTGGACTTCTTGAATTAAGCCAAGACGAAAGTTATCCCTAAAATTTAATTCTCTTTGCAAAGATAAGATCAAAAACAAAACACTACTAAAAACTAATGAACTTTAACAACAACAAAACTCATATTAAAATGAAACTATTCTTGTATATATATATTTGATTTTTCAATACTGAAACAATAAAATTAAACTAATAAAGTGGTAATAAAATGGATTAAAAATCTATCATAACTCAAGTAAATATTTTAAAAATATTAAAACTAACTTTAAAAATTGTGCGGGTCAAAAATTACGTGCTTACAGCTACCCCTCTTTGCTTGAAAATACGAACAGTTTTCGGAGCAAAGAAAAATAAGCAACGTAATTAATTTATGACCCGACGCTTATTCAAAACGAAACAAAGATGGACAAAAGATTGACCGAGGCCTGGTATCTGAGCTGCCTACATATCCTTGGCTATAAAGAAATCAGGCCACGTGTAGTTCAGAAGTGAATAAAATGATGGAGTGGGTGGAGAGGATGAGAGAGTCGAGTGAGGTACCGTTCGAGGCTCCGGTCCGCGGTCCTTGCCATTACATCATAAACTGAAAGCAAAAATTACAGCAAAAATAAAAGAAAAATATAAGATCCTATCTACTTCTTGTCTTGAATCATCCTTGAATCTCCACTTGATCCTTCAATATGAAACTAAAAATTCACTCCATTCTTCAGGTAGGCATCCTGCTGACTTGAATTTGAAGAAAACTGAAAGTTGACCCTATTCTTCATGCGGGCACCCTGCTGTTTGTACTTGAAATAAACTTGAACTTGCGGTAGACTTGAGTTTGCAAGCCTTGTTCTTCAGGCGGCTCTTGCTACTTCTGATTTGAATTGAAAAAAACTGGAGATTAACTCTATTCTTCAGGCGGGCTCCTGATGCTCCTCACTCAAACTCTGAGTGAATTCTGAAATGACTTTCCTCGCTCTCCAGGTGGGCGCCTGCTAAATAAGCTTCAAAAATACTTGGCTAAATTTGGACTGAAACAGAAATGGGATAACTCAAAGAGAATATTCGTGAACTTACTTCCAATTAGTAAACTAAAACAAAATTCACGGGGAGAACTAGCAGACATATGCTACTGACTCAAATTGAAAGGAGAATCTAAGAACAGTATATGATACATACTAATGTATCCCAACAACGATGAATCAATTTGCGCGAATACAATTACTTTATCTTACTTCAAAAAAATCTAGGAGATTATCCAAAGCTTATACCCATTTTAGAGTTTAAAACAAAACTGAGAAAAGACAATTAAGTTAACATCTTATCGGTTCCTCAGAATACTAACCGAACATTTAACACAAATTAAGCATAGTAGTTAAGGAAAAATGGACATAAAAACATGCGTTCAACTTGTTATGACCAATCAAACTAATGTGATTCAAACCAAAAAATTAAACGGACCCCCCAATTATCGCTAATTAATTTGCTCTATATTGGCTCATCTGAGGCTTAACTCACATAAATAAGATTGAAACAAAGACTATTTGAGTAGAGATGAACCTGTTAAGTGCTTCTCTTTTAATATGTAAATAAAGTTTCTTCAACAGATTCAACAAACAGAAGGCCCGAAGAAAATATAGCAACCATATGAAGCAGGAACCGCGAACTCAAACCGAGAAACGATCTCGAACGGAAACTCCGAATCGAATACCCCCTTCAACTTGAATCCATTCTTGAAACCAAATTCCGAAATTGAGAAGATGAAAGTAAAGGAAAGAAAAAACAGAATATATCTTTTTTTTTATATTTTTCTTGAAAATTTGACTTAAGCTCAAAATCTAGAAGAAGCCACAAAATCAGAAGATCTATCCAAAAATCTCCCCCTTCTCCCCGTATCGAAAATGCTCCCGCCCTTAAATACTCGATCCTAGAACCTTCAATTCCCCTTCCCCAAGAAATTCGAAAAATCCAAAAAAGAAAAGAAAAATCTCTCGAAAATCAACAAGTCTCAAGACAGATGGATGAAGAGGATTAAACACTTATTAATCCCACAGCTCCCATCCTTTCTTCGTTTGTTAAAGAGAGATAAACCGCGTGAGATGAGAGAATGGGGAATATTCGGGGTTGTTATGTGTCATGCCACGTGGAGAGAAGAGAGAGGAGTGACGTGGAAACAAACTCGCGCCGAAAAAGAAAACTTCCAGTGAGATTGGGCTTGGGGTGGGTGGTGCGGCCGATTGGAAATTAGATTAGGTTTAGGATTTGATGAATATTTTGTTTATATATGATGGTGAGGAAATAATATTGGCCATTAGATGGGGGAGGGAGGGATGGCTAAGATTTAGAGGGGAGATGAGGCGGGTCAGGAAATTGAAAGAGGGGAAGTGGGTTGCTGAGGTTAAAATGGTAATGGGCTCAGAGAAGCTGGTTCGATTTGGGCCATCTATTTGGACTTCTTGAATTAAGCCAAGACGAAAGTTATCCCCAAAATTTAATTCTCTTTGCAAAGATAAGATCAAAAACAAAACACTACTAAAAACTAATAAAGTGGTAATAAAATGGATTAAAAATCTATCATAACTCAAGTATTTTAAAAATACTAAAACTAACTTTGAAAATTGTGCGGGTCAAAAATTACGTGCTTACAGCTACCCCTCTTTGCTTGGAAACACGAACAGTTTTCGGAACAAAGAAAAATAAGCAACGTAATTAATTTATGACCCAATGCTTATTCAAAACGAAACAAAGATGGACAAAAGATTGACCGAGGCATGGTATCTGAGCTGCCTACATATCCTTGGCTATAAAGCCATCAGGCCACGTGTAGTTCAGAAGTGATAGAGTGTGGAGTATGGTGGAGAGGATGCGTGAGTCGAGTGAGGTACCGTTCGAGGCTCCGGTCCGCGGTCCCTGCCATTACATCATAAACTAAAAGAAAATATTACTGCAAAAATAAAAGAAAAATATAAGATCCTATCTACTTCTTGTCTTGAATCTTTCTTGAATCTCCACTTGATTCTTCAATATGAAACTAAAAATTCACTCCATTCTTCAGGTGAGCATCCTGCTGACTTGAATTTGAAGAAAACGGAAAGTTGACCCTATTCTTCAGGCGGGCACCCTGCTGTTTGTACTTGAAATAAACTTGAACTTGCGGTAGACTTGAGTTTGCAAACCTTGTTCTTCAGGCGGCTCGTGCTACTTCTGATTTGAATTGAAAAAAATTGGAGATTAACCCTATTCTTTAGGCGGGCTCCTGATGCTCCTCACTCGAACTTTGAGTGAATTCTGAAATGACTTCCCTCGCTCTCCAGGTGGGCGCCTGCTAAATAAGCTTCAAAAATGCTTGGCTAAATTTGGACTGAAACAGAAATGGGATAACTCAAAGAGAAAATTCATGAACTTACTTCCAATTAGTAAACTAAAACAAAATTCACGGGGAGAACTAGCAGACATATGCTACTGACTCAAATTGAAAGGAGAATCTAAGAACATGTTATGAACATGATATGATACATACTTACGGATCCCAACAACGATGAATCAATTTGCGCGAATATAATGACTTCATCTTACTTCAAAAAAATCTAGGAGATTATCCAAAGCTTATACCCATTTTAGAGTTTAAAAAAAACTGAGAAAAGACAAATAAGCTAACATCTTATCGGTTCCTCAGAATACTAACCGAACATTTAACACAAATTAAGCATAGTAGTTATGGAAAAATGGACATAAAAACATGCGTTCAACTTGTTATGACCAATCAACAGAAGAGACTTAAGAAGAAAATTAATACAACTAATGTGATTCAAACCAAAAAATTAAATGAACCCCCCAATTATCGCTAATTAATTTGCTCTATATTGGCTCATCTGAGGCTTAACTCACATAAATAAGATTGAAACAAAGACTATTGGAGTAGAGATGAACCTGTTAAGTTCTTCTCTTTTAATATGTAAATAAAGTTTCTTCAACAGATTCAACAAAATGAAGGCCCTAAGAAAATATAGCAACTATATGAAGCAGGAACCGCGAACTCAAACCGAGAAACGATCTCGAACGGAAACTCCGAATCGAATACCCCCTTCAACTTGAATCCATTCTTGAAACAAAATTCCGAAATTGAGAAGATGAAAGTAAAAGAAAGAAAAAACAGAATATATCTTCTTTTTTATATTTTTCTTGAAAATTTGACTTACGCTCAAAATCTAGAAGAAGTCACAAAATCAGAAGATCTATCCGAAAATCTCCCCCTTCTCCCCGTCTCGAAAATGCTCCCCCCTTAAATACTCGATCCTAGAACCTTCTATTCCCCTTCCCCAAGAAATCCGAAAAATCCAAAAAAGAAAAGAAAAATCTCTCGGAAATCAATAAGTCTCAAGACAGATGGATGAAGAGGATTAAATACTTATTAATCCCACAACTCCCATCCCTTCTTTGTTTGTTAAAGAGTGATAAACCATGTGAGATGAGAGAATGGGGAATATTCGGGGTTGTTATGTGTCATGCCACGTGGAGGGAAGAAAGAGGAGTGACGGGGAAATAAACTCGCGCCGAAAAAGAAAACTTCCAGTGAGATTGGGTTGCGGCAGCGGTGTGGGGTGGGTGGTGCGGCCGATTTGGAAATTAGATTATATTTAGGGTTTGATGAATATTTTGTTTATATATGATGGTGAGGAAATAATATTGGCCATTAGATGGGGGAGGGAGGGATGGCTAAGATTTAGAGGGGAGATGAGGCGGGTCAGGAAATTGAAAGAGGGGAAGTGGGTTGCTGAGGTTAAAATGGTAATGGGCTCGGAGAGGCTGGTTCGATTTGGGCCATCTATTTGGACTTCTTGAATTAAACCAAGACGAATGTTAGCCCCAAAATTTAATTCTCTTTGCAAAGATAAGATCAAAAATAAAACACTACTAGAAACTAATGAACTTTAACAACAACAAAACTCATATTAAAATGAAACTATTCTTGTATATATATTTTTGATTTTTAAATACTGAAATAATAAAATTAAACTAATAAAGTGGTAATAAAATGGATTAAAAATCTATCATAACTCAAGTAAATATTTTAAAAATACTAAAACTAACTTTAAAAATTGTGCGGGTCAAAAATTACGGGCTTACAGCTACCCCTCTTTGCTTGGAAACACGAATAATTTTCGGAGCAAAGAAAAATAAGCAACGTAATTAATTTATGACCTAACGCTTATTCAAAACGAAACAAAGATGGACAAAAGATTGACCGAGGCCTGGTATCTGAGCTGCCTACATATCCTTGGCTATAAAGGAATTAGACCACGTGTAGTTCAGAAGTGAATGAAATGATGGAGTGGGTGGAGAGGATGCGAGAGTCGAGTGAGGTACCGTTCGAGGCTCCGGTCCGCGGTCCCTGCCATTACATCATAAATTGAAAGCAAAAATTACAGCAAAAGTAAAAGAAAAATATAAGATCCTATCTATTTCTTGTCTTGAATCTTCCTTAAATCTCCACTTGATCCTTCAAAATGAAACTAAAAATTCACTCCATTCTTTAAGTGGGCATCCTGCTGACTTGAATTTGAAGAAAACTGAAAGTTGACCCTATTCTTCAGGTGGGCACCCTGTTGTTTGTACATGAAATAAACTTGAACTTACTGTAGACTTGAGTTTGCAAACCTTGTTCTTCAGGCGGCTCGTGCTACTTCTCATTTGAATTGAAAAAAATTGGAGATTAACCCTATTCTTCAGGCGGGCTCCTGATGCTCCTCACTCGAACTATGAGTGAATTCTGAAATGACTTCCTTCGCTCTCCAGGTGGGCGCCTGCTAAATAAGCTTAAAAATGCTTGGCTAAATTTGGACTGAAACAAAAATGGGATAACTCAAAGAGAAAATTCATGAACTTACTTCCAATTAGTAAACTAAAACAAAATTCATGGGGAGAACTAGCAGACATATGCTACTGACTCAAATTGAAAGGAGAATCTATGAACATGTTATGAACATGATATGATACATACTAACGGATCCCAACAACGATGAATCAATTTGCGCGAATACAATGACTTCATCTTACTTCAAAAAAATCTAGGAGATTATCCAAAGCTTATACCCATTTTAGAGTTTAAAACAAACTGAGAAAAGACAATTAAGCTAACATCTCATCGGTTCCTCAGAATACTAACCGAACATTTAACTCAAATTAAGCATAGTAGTTATGGAAATATGGACACAAAAACATGCGTTCAACTTGTTAGAACCAATCAACAGAAGAGACTTAAGAAAAAAATTAATACAACTAATGTGATTCAAACTAAAAAATTAAACGAACCCCCCAATTATCGCTAATTAATTTGCTCTATATTGGCTCATCTGAGGCTTAACACACATAAATAAGATTGAAACAAAGACTATTGGAGTAGAGATGAACCTGTTAAGTGCTTCTCATTTAATATGTAAATAAAGTTTCTTCAACAGATTCAACAAAATGAAGGCCCGAAGAAAATATAGCAACTATCTGAAGCAGGAACCGCGAACTCAAACCGAGAAATTATTCCGAACGAAAACTCCGAATCGAATACCCCATTCAACTTGAATCCATTCTTGAAACCAAATTCCTAAATTAAGAAGATGAAAGTAAAGGAAAGAAAAAACAGAATATATCTTCTTTTTTATATTTTTCTTGAAAATTTGACTTAAGCTCAAAATCTAGAAGAAGCCACAAAATCAGAAGATCTATCCAAAAATCTCCCCCTTCTCCCCGTATCGTCTCGAAAATGCTCCCCCCTTAAATACTCGATCCTAGAACCTTCTATTCCCCTTCCCCAAGAAATCCGAAAAATCCAAAAAAGAAAAGAAAAATCTCTCGAAAATCAACAAGTCTCAAGACGGATGGATGAAGAGGATTAAACACTTATTAATCCCACAGCTCCCATCCCTTCTTCGTTTGTTAAAGAGAGATAAACCACGTGAGATGAGAGAATGGGGAATATTCAGGGTTGTTATGTGTCATGCCACGTGGAGGGAAGAGAGAGGAGTGACGGGGAAACCAACTCGCACCGAAAAAGAAAACTTCCAGTGAGATTGGGTTGCGGCAGCGGTGTGGGGTGGGTGGTGCGGCCGAATTGGAAATTAGATTAGGTTTAGGGTTTGATGAATATTTTGTTAATATATGATGGTGAGGAAATAATATTGGACATTAGATGGGGGAGGGAGGGATGGCTAAGATTTAGAGGGGAGATGAGGCGTGTCAGGAAATTGAAAGAGGGGAAGTGGGTTGCTGAGGTTAAAATGGTAATGGGCTCAGAGAGGCTGGTTCGATTTGGGCCATCTATTTGGACTTCTTGAATTAAGACAAGACGAAGTTAGCACCAAAATTTAATTCTCTTTGCAAAGATAAGATCAAAAATAAAACACTACTAAAAACTAATAAACTTTAACAACAATAAAACTCATATTAAAATAAAACTATTCTTGTATATATATTTTTGATTTTTAAATACTGAAACAATAAAATTAAACTAATAAAGTGGTAATAAAATGGATTAAAAATCTATCATAACTCAAGTAAATATTTTAAAAATACTAAAACTAACTTTAAAAATTGTGCGGGTCAAAAATTACGTGCTTACAGCTACCCCTCTTTGCTTGGAAACACGAATAGTTTTCGGAGAAAAGGAAAATAAGCAACGTAATTAATTTATGACCCGACGCTTATTCAGAACGAAACAAAGATGGACAAAAGATTGACCGAGGCCTGGTATCTGAGCTACCTACATATTCTTGGCTATAAAGGAATCAGGCCACGTGTAGTTCAGAAGTGAATAAAATGATGGAGTAAGTGGAGAGGATGAGAGAGTCAAGTGAGGTACCGTTCGAAATTCCGGTCCGCGGTCCCGCCATTACATCATAAATTGAAGGCAAAAATTACAGCAAAAGTAAAAGAAAAATATAAGATCCTATCTACTTCTTGTCTTGAATCTTCCTTAAATCTCCACTTGATCCTTCAATATGAAACTAAAAATTCACTCCATTCTTCAAGTGGGCATCCTGCTGACTTGAATTTGAAGAAAACTGAAAGTTGACCCTATTCTTCAGGTGGGCACCCTGCTGTTTGTACATGAAATAAACTTGAACTTGCGGTAGACTTGAGTTTGCAAACCTTGTTCTTCGGGCGGCTCGTGCAACTTCTGATTTGAATTGAAAAAAACTGGAGATTAACCCTATTCTTCAGGCGGGCTCCTGATGCCTCTCTAACTTGAACTTGAAAGTTGAAATTTGACCCCGTTCTTCAGGCGGGCTCCTAATGCTCCTCACTCGAACTCTGAGTAAATTCTGAAATGATTTTCCTCGCTCTCCAGGTGGGCGCCTGCTAATGACTTGAAACTTAAAATGAATTCCCTCATTCTCCAGGTGGGTGACTGCTAATGCCTTTAACTTGAAATGAATTCCCTCATTCTCCCGGTGGGCACCTGCTAATGCCTTGAACTTGAAATAAATTCCCTCATTCTCCAAGTGGGCGCCTGCCAATGACTTATACTTGAAATGAATTCCCTCGTTCTCCAGTGGGTGCCTGCCAATGCCTTGAACTTAAAATAAATTCCCTCATTCTCTAGGTGGGCGCCTGCCAATGACTTATACTTGAAATATTCCCTCATTCTCCAGGTGGATGCCTGCCAATAACTTAAAACTTGAAATAAATTCTCTCGTTTTCCAGGTGGGCGCCTGATGACTTAAAATTTGAAATAAATTCCCTCATTCTCCAGGTGGGCGCCTGATGACTTAAAACTTGAAATAGTTTCCCTCGTTTTTCAGGTGGGCGCCTGATGACTTTAAACTTGAAATGAATTTCCTCGTTCTCCAGGTGGGCGCCTGATGACTTAAAACTTGAAATGAGTTCCCTCGTTCCCCAAGTGGGCGCTTGATGACTTAAAACTTGAAATAAATTCCCTCGTTCTCCAGGTGGGTGCCTAATGACTTGAATTTGAAATAAATTTCCTAGTTCTCCAGGTGGGCGCCTGATGACTTCAAACTTGAAATAAATTCCCTCGTTCTCTAGGTGGGTGCCTGATGACTTTAAACTTGAAATAGATTCCCTCATTTTCCAGGTGGGCGCCTGATGACATAAAACTTGAAATAAATTCCCTTATTCTCCAGGTGGGCGCCTGATAATTTAAAACTTGAAATAAATTCTCTCGTTCTCCAGGTGGGCGCCTGATGACTTAAAACTTGAAATAAATTCCCTCGTTCGCCAGGTGGGCGCCTGATGACTTAAAACTCGAAATGAATTCCCTCGTTCTGCAGATGGGCGCCTGATAACTTGAATTTGAAATATATTTTCTCGTTCTCCAGGTGGGCGCCTGATGACTTAAAACTTGAAATAAATTCCCTCGTTCTCCAGGTGGGCGCCTGATGACTTAAAACTCGAAATGAATTCCCTCGTTCTGCAGGTGGGCGCTTGATGACTTGAATTTGAAATAAATTCCCTCGTTCTCCAGGTGGGCGCCTGATAACTTAAATCTTGAAATAAATTCCCTCGTTCTCCAGGTGGGCGCCTGATGACTTAAAACTTGAAATAGATTTCCTTGTTTTTCAGGTGGGCGCCCGATGACTTAAAACTTGAAATAAATTCCCTCATTCTCCAGGTGGGCACCTGATGACATAAAACTTGAAATAAATTCCCTCGTTCTCCAGGTAGGAGCCCGATGACTTAAAACTTGAAATAAATTCCCCCGTTCTCCAGGTGGGTACCCGATGACTTAAAACTTGAAATAAATTGCCTCGTTCTCCAGGTGGGCGCCTGATGACTTAAAACTTGAAATAAATTCTCGCATTCTCCAGGTGGGTGCATGCTACTGACTTAATACTTGCAATAAATTCCCTCATTCTCCAGGTGGGCACCTGCTGCCTGACTTGAACTTTAAATGAATTCCCTCGTTCTCCAGGTGGGCGCCTGCTAATGACTTAAGATTTGAATGAATTTCCTCATTCTCCAGGTGGGCTCCTGCCAATGACTTCAACTTTGAAAACTGATTTCTGAGATATTACCCCTCGTTCTCCAGGTGGGTGCCTACAATTAAAACAAACAAAACAAACAAAATTTTCTGCCCCAGTTTGCACTAGAAAGATTTGTGAGTTGTTAGCAAAAGTGTAAGTCACCTATGCTATCGATGAAGTATGCAATAATGAGACTAGAACTAAAGACTCTACTAGGATGTGCGTCTCCTGTGAGTAAAACCAAGAAAATTTTGACTAGCAAATGCGTCTGCTAATACTAAAACCTAAATGACCCAAACTTGGAAGTGTGTCTCCTAGGAGTGACACTTAAATGATCCAAACTAAAACGTGTGTCTCCTAGTAGTAAAATCTCAATTTAGAAAGTGCGTCTCCTAAAAGAATGACATGAAAGACCCAGACTAGGACGTGTGTCTCCTCGGAGTGAAACTTGAACTAGGAAGTGTATCTCCTAGAAACTGAATACCTCAAACTAGGAAGTGCGTCTCCTAGATGTGAAATTGAGCCTGAGGAAAACTGTAAACTGATCTTGACTAGAATAACAACTGACCCTATTTTCCAGGCGGGACCCCTAAACTTAAAGAAAGCTAAAGATTCTTCTCAACTAGGGGAATGCCTAGGAGGTATGGTTCTTCTCAACTAGGAAAAATGCCTAGGAGGTAATGATCTTCTCAATTAAGAAAATACCTGGGGATAATGAGATTCTCAAACAACTTATTCTTCAATTAAAACAATCACGTTATTTTTTTCTCACTTATTTTTCTTTTTATGTTTTTAAAAAAAATACAACAACAACAACAACAACCTAGTAGAATCCCACTAATGGAGTTTGGGGAGGGTAGTGTGTACGTAGACCTTACCCCTACCCCAAAGGAGTAGAGAGGCTGTTTCCGAAAGACCCTCGGCTCAAGAAAACAAAAAGACAACGACAAGAGGAGACAACATTAGTATCACCACAACAATCATAGAAAAAATAGGAACACTGTGAAATGCAGAAGAAAGATGCAAAGCAAAAACGATAGCTAGTAAATAGGATATGCACTGAAAAAGCGAAGTAGTAAAACACAACATTGTCACTAGCTACCCTAGATAAAAACCCTACATGGCCAGTCCCATAATGGTACGAAGTAAGTCAAGACTCAACTACATCCTAACCTACAACTCTAATACTCGAACTCCACATCTTCCTATCAAGTGTCATGTCCTTGGAAATCTGGAGCCTCGCCATATCCTGTCTGATCACCTCTCCCCAATACTTCTTAGGCCGCCCTCTACCTCTTCTCGTGCCCTCTACAACCAGCCACTCACACCTCCGTACCAGAGCATCTGGACTTCTCCTTTGAATATGTCCGAACCACCTAAGCCTCGCTTCCCGCATCTTGTCATCAACAGGATCCACGTGCACCTTCTCCCGGATAACATCATTCCTAATCTTATCTATCCTAGTGTGCCCGCACATCCACCTCAACATCCTCATTTATGCTACTTTCATCTTCTGGATATGTGAGTTTTTAACAGGCCAACACTCAGCCCCATACAACATGGCTGGTCTAACCACCGCTTTATAGAACTTACCTTTGAGTATTGGTGGCACTCTCTTGTCACACAGGACTCCAAATGCTAACCTCCACTTCATCCATCCTACCCCAATACGGTGTGTGACATCCTCGTCGATCTCCCCTCCCCCTGGATAACCGAACCAAGGTACTTGAAGCTGCCTCTACTCGGGATGACCTGTGATTCAAGCCTCACATCCATGCCCACGTCCCCTGGCTCAGCGCTGAATTTACACTTCAGGTATTCCGTCTTCGTCCTGTTCAACTTGAAACCCTTAGATTCAAGAGCCTGTCTTCAAACCTCTAGCCTCTCGTTAACACCGGCTTGCGACTCATCAATCAGAACTATGTCATCGGCAAATAGCATGCACCATGGCACCTCCCCTTGAATATGGTGTGTTAACGCGTCAATCACGAGGGCGAATAAGAACGGACTGAGCGCAGAACCTTGGTGTAACCCCATTACAACTGGAAACTGCTCAAAGTCTCCTCCTACTGTCCTAACCCGAGTCTTAGCCCCATCATACATGTCCTTAATCGCCATAATGTAGGGAATCGATACACCTTTTACCTCCAGGCATCTCCAGAGAACTTCTCTAGGAATCTTGTCATACGCTTTCTCTAGGTCAATAAAGACCATGTGCAGATCCTTTTTCCTCTCTCTGTACAGTTCCACCAACTTCCTAACAAGGTGTATAGCTTCTGTAGTCGAACGACCCGACATGAACCCGAACTGGTTGTCGGATACAGACACTGTCATCCTTACCCTCACCTTAACCACCCTCTCCCACACTTTCATGGTATGACTCAGTAATTTGATACCCCTATAATTGTTACAACTCTAGATATCACCTTTGTTCTTATACAATGGGACCACCGTACTCCACCTCCACTCATCCGGCATCCTCTTCGCCTTAAAAATAACATTAAACAACCTAGTCAACCACTCCAAACCTGCTCTCCCCACACACTTTCAAAATTTCACCGGAATCTCGTCTGGCTCGGTCGCTCTGCCCCTACTCATCTTACGCATAGCTCCCATGACCTCATCAACCTCGATACGCTTGCAGTACCCAAAGTCACGGTGACTCTCGGAATGCTCCAATTCGCCTAGAACAATATCCTGATCTCCTTCTTCATTCAGAAGTTTATGAAAGTAAGTCTGTCATATCCTCTTAATCTGGGCATCTTCCATTAATACTCTACTATCTTCTTCTTTGATGCATCTTACTTGGTCCAAATCCCGAGCCTTCCTCTCTCTCAACTTGGCCAGCCGGAATAACTTCTTCTCCCCGCCTTTTTTCCCAGTTCCTCATACATACGACCATATGCAGCAGTCTTAGCCTCTGTGACCGCCAGCTTAGCCTCCTTCCTAGCTGTCTTATACCTCTCCATGCATGCTCGCCTCTCCTACTCATCTATGCTCCCCACTAACTTCAGGTCACCTTCTTAGCTTCCACTTTACCTTGAACCACTTCATTCTACCACCAGTCTCCTTTGTGCCCACCAGAGACGCCCGTCGAGACTCCTAACACCTCTCTCGCAACCTCCTTATTACAGTCTATTGTCTCTGACCACATATTGCTCGCGTCACCACTGCTCCTCCAAGCTCATATAACCGACAATCGTCCTTCCAACTCTTGGGCTTTATCCTTAGTTAAGGCTCCCCACCTGATTCTCGGACTTCCTCGAGTAGACCTTTTCCTCCTCTTTAACATAATACCAACGTCCATCACCAAGAGCCTATGTTGCATCGCGAGTATCTCACCCGGAATCACCTTGCAATCTTTGCACATTCCTCTATCACCTCTCCTGAGGAGAAGATAGTCAATCTGAGTCTTCACCACCATATTTTGAAAAGTAACCAAATGCCTCTCCCTCTTTAGAAAGCTAGAGTTCACAATTACCAACCCAAAAGCCTTAGCGAAGTCCAACAACGATGTACCTCCTTCGTTCCTCTCCCCAAAACTGAAGCCTCCATGCACCTCGCCATAACCACCTGCAGTCGACCCAATATGCCCATTGAAATCTCCTCCTATGAATAGCTTCTCAGTAAGCGGAACCTAACGCACAATCTCATCTAACCCCTCCCAGAAGCATCGTTTAACCTCCTCATCTAAGCCCACATGAGGTGCATAGGCGCTAACGACATTTAGGGTGCACTCTCCAACCACCAACTTAATAATCATCAATCTATCATTCACTCGTCTAACCTCGACCACAGACTCTCTGAGTTCCCTATCCACCAAGATGCCCACTCCATTCTTACCTTTCTGGACTCCTGAGTACCAAAGTTTATACCCGTCCGCGTCCTTCGCCCTCGACCCTTCCCACCTAGTCTCTTGGACACACGCTATATTGACCCTTCTCTTCTGGAGGATCTTCGCCAACTCTATAGACTTACCCGTCAATGTACCTACGTTCCATGACCCAATTCTCAACCTACAGACACCCTTGTTCCATTTACCTCCCTTGCCTCCCGCCCCACCCCCTAAACCCTGCCCTACCTCCCGCCCCACCCCCCGTTTCCCCCGAGGACATGACCTCACTCGACCATCCCAGACCACAGTCCACTATACCTACGGAAGAGTAAGGGGAATCACTATTACGCACAATATAACAGACCAAACCAGAAGAAGACAAGTTGCAACTGCATGCACACTAATACGGTGAATAAACTAATACGAACTAAGTTGACAATAATTTAACTAACACAACAAAGGAAAATTGGAAAATGGGAGGTACCAACTCACACGAGTCCAATATTAACAAATAGTAAATTTTAAGCAAGAACAATAGAACCTGAAGTCACAACGAGTGCTGAGAAAGGTGTTGTCCACAACAGCTATGTTTTGGAAGTTCCCGCCCGCTTCGCCCGAGGCTCACTGGAAAATAGTCTCCGCCGCTGCCGCCACTAGGCTAGGTCAGTGCACCAGAAAATATGGGGACGAGGTGAAAGAGACGAGGTATAGGGGAGAGAAAGAAGGGAGAAGAAGAAAAGGGAAAGAGAAATAAAAGGGGGGGGGGGCAGATATGGGGAGCAAAAAGGGGGGACAAGAAAACAAGAAAGAAAGGGAGGGGGAAAGGGAAGTAACGGGAAGAAGGAGAAAGCAGGAGAGAGAAAGAGAGGAAAAGAAGACAAGGGGTGGGGTGGGGTGGGGGCCGGGGGTCTTACCTGGTCCGCCGGAGGTCCGGTGATTTAGAGAGAGAGAGATGCGTGAATATAGAAAGAGAAAGAATAGCTCCTCAATAATCTAAAATGCGGAAAACCCAAATTGGTTGACTCATGACAAACTTGTAAGCTGACTTTTAATCATTGTTGTTTGATTGGCTTGTAGGGTTGATTTGCATTGGTTTCAAAGAAGGTCCAAAGTGATTTGCCCATGGGATTCGACCAAGTTTGTTCCCGCCACTTCACTTAAATTCCCAAAATTAATTCATTTGTTTCAGTTGTATTGCCAAACAAGTTATTTCCCTTTCACTTGGATTGCCGAATTGAGCGTCTCTTCTCATTGATTGTCAAATTGATCACCCCCCCCCCCTAATTTGGGACCTATTTATGACAAATTTGAAAATTCTTTCTTGCTTGTCTTGAGCAAAAGAAGAAAAATAAATGCACAAGTAAAAATCAAAGAAAGTGGTGTATGATGAGATTCCACTGAGAAGAAGGAGAGCTTATCTAAATTGAAGAATAAGGCAAAGGAATGTGACATGCATTTAAACCAATAACTTGATTTGTCCATCTTTCCAAACTTGTTGACTCGTCAAATCCTTACCTGATGTTGAAGAGTTGGTCTACTTTTCTCCTCCAAATGTGCCGCAGACATTGCATATTTTAATCAAAGACATTTTGTTACATACATATCTCACCATTTCGACTTGTAGTACCTCGAAAGGTTTTCACCAACAAGTCTCTCTCATTTTTCTCTCTCTCATTCAATGCCGCTTCCAATTCTTAGCTTGGCTAATTGACTACCCCTTCAATCGTATTGATTTTCCACAAAAATCTTGATCTCACAACATGCTTGACTTGGCATTTTCAGGAATCGATCTGATTAGGACTTTTATTTGGACCGTAATGAAGGCTTTTGGACAGGGTAAAAAAGAAAGGACCGCATGGAGGCTCAAAATTATAATGACATGGTTACTTTATTTATAACATTTGGAATCCATTTTAAAAACTTTACCCCAATTTTTGAAACAAGAGAATTTGAGTTTTTTTTTTTTCTTTTTCTTTTCTTTTTGAGATGGGATTTCTAAAAAAATTGGGATTATGAAATATTTTATTTGGTGCGACCGAACCGTAAGGCTGCCTATGTATCTTGTGGTAACAATAATCATGTCGAACGTAGTTCAAAGAACTACATGGTATGAGGATCTCTCTCTTTTTCATTTTCCTTCTTTTTTCCTTTTCTTCTTTTTTTTCTTTTCTTTTTTGTTCTACCTTTTCTTCTTTTTTTTTCTTGGATATTAACATTGAAACGGGAACGATTCTAAACCTTGACAGGCACTTGATTTCAAAAAAGGGTTGCCAATAAAAGACAAATATATTAAGGCTCAATGGGCTGACAAATGGTATTAGTGTTTGGATAGCATAAAGATAGCCTTTCGTCATTTCAACTCTAAAAATGCCAACTCAAGACATGTTTCACACTGATTTAACCTAGAACATCCTGAAGGATTAACATACATATGGAGAATAGAACCAAAATTATATCAGATTCCACTTGCAAATTCTCTCTTCAATTGAGCCCTAGAGGTGCTTATCATCAGCTCAAAAATTTGTTTCTTCCTGAATGTGAAATTCATTATCATCTTTTCCCTTGGAACTTCATTATCTTATAACTCATTACCTGAAAGCTTGTGCTGATGTCCAAACATTGCCACTGGTCAAGACGTATGTCACATTAATTAGGCTAGAAAATGGTGAACTGTAGTGAATGAGAATGAGAAAATGCAACAATGACGGGGAAGGGGTAAAAGATTTCATTTAAGAGAGAAAGGTGAAAATGACATGGGGGTTGAATAAGACAAGCAAAACACGATCCAAAACCCCTGGTTGAACCGGCCTATCTGAAAGAATGACCAAATTAAAACCACAACAAGTCCCTTTGGCACGAGAAAGGATTGAGATCTGCACTATTCTTGAATCCCTTGGATAAGGTCGTAGGCTATTGTTGGAAATTGAGGCCAAAGGGCATTGGTATCCTTCATTTTGAATCAGCTCAATGAATCTTTTTAATTAATCAAGACCTTGAAGTGTTCAAAAAGGGTCAAGGCATGGAGAGAAGTAACAGTTTGTATCGAGTGTTACATGGTCTATGTTATCTTTTGATGTGAAGTTGGATTGAAAGAAGATAGGTATGGTCTTGAAAGCATATGAGTTGTCATTTCTGGCCAACATTGCTTTTGGTTGAATAGAATTAAAATGGTATTTGTTCAACTCCAAACTTGTCACGAGTCCACCTTTATTTTGGAAAACCTTTTTTTTTCTTTTTTTTTCTTTAACTAAGGAGATCGAACCCGATGAAGGTTGCATACGTATCTCACATCCGGTGAGAATCAGATCAAGCGTAGTTCTGGAAAAGCAATGGACAAAATAAACTAAAAACAAAAATTTTTTTGGATTTTTTCCTTTATAACTTTTTTTTGATTTTCAAATACAAAATGGGAAGTACGATGACAAAAAAAAACTTGACAGAATCTGACACCACCTACAAGACTCAATACTACTGGACAAGACCAGAAAGTAAAAGAAAACATGAATACAAACCCAAAAATATAAAAAGTCTCCTCAAACAGCTTCTGAAGGCAACAATCCTGAATGGGATGGTCTTAGGGCATCTGTCATGCTCACCCTCTGGTAAGTGGATCCAAACCATCTCATGAAGGCTCATAAACTCTCAGGAATCGCGGTCCCTAAAATTGCTTTGCAAAAATGATACCACTTTGCAGATATGGCCTATGTGGCCGAAAAATAGCTAATCATGCAAATTCAACAAGAATGGACCTTAAACTGAGAGAACATCTTGTTGTGGACTTAGGACTCAAAGACATGGGTTAACAAGCCACTTTAGCGAAAATATCCCTATTTGCAAAAATGGCCGATGTGACCAAACGTGGCTAGACATGAAAGATTTGGCTACGACCCTCGAAGCCAAGAACTTAAGACTTACTAGAAAGACCGGACCCTATATGGGCTGCCTACGTATCCCGCCCCGAAAGACGAAAATCAGGTATGCGTAGTTCGGGAAGATGAGAAATAAGGTAAATAAACTAACTCTTTTTGGATTTTGATTTGATTTGTTTTTAATTTACGAAAGAAAGACTTATAAAGAAGAAAGAAAATATATTTGGAATTTGATTTGTTTTTTTAAAAAAAAAATTCCGAAAGAAGGACTTCTACATAAGAAAGAAAGATATTGTTTGGCTTTTGGTGTTTTTTCTTTTTGGATTTTTGGGAGAAAGACTTCCAAAAAAGAAAAAAACATATTTTTGAATTTTGGTTGATTTTTTTTTAATGAATGATTACTAGGAAGAAAATATTTTTGGTTTTAATTTTTTTTTTTTTATATTTTGGAATTTTCTAAGGAAAGACTTTTAAATAAGGAATTAAAAGAAAATATTTTTGGATTTTTGAAAAATGGGGGACGGAACCGATGAGGTTTGCCTACGTATCTCACATCCGTTGAGAATCAGACCCGCGTAGTTTGGTGAGTTTTGACGCGTGGAAAAATAGGACTTATTTTTGAAAGACTTCTTCTTTTTTCTTCTCTTTTTTTTAAATTTCGGCAAAGTTTCGAGATATTTTGAACATTGTTATTTTTAGAACCGGATGTTTCTCTACCCTACCTCACTTCTTGATTTTGCTTGATTTTCTTTTCCTACTCTAAAAGCCGGTCAACATACAAGACGAAATCGATAAATGCACAAGTAGCACGTAAAAATACATCAGAATGGTCTTTTAAATTGGGTACACCTGTCCTAGACGGACCCAACCCTTGTGTTGAGTCCCCAAAGTCAAATGCACGTGATGCAAACAAACGTACCTACTAGGGATTCGGCATGAGGCTATGTTATTCTAGGTTTATAACTCTGGGTGTATGGTTCTAGACCTAACTTACCCGAGCGGATAACTCGAGCCGAGGAGGGCAACGTACCGGTAACCAAAAGGCCATCCGGCTTTGTAACTGATCCGATCCTCATTCTAAATTAGGGTATGACACTAACAAAAAAGAAGTCACGCCAGCGTGCACTTCCCAGAAGATTTAGATGACCCAAAGAGAAGAAGGGTTTTGCAACAGTTTATATACAGTCCAAATAATATCAAAGCGGTAAAAAGTGGCATTTAGAACATTAGGCTCAAACATGTAATATTAGAAAATCACAAGTATCCAAGTATAATAGTTATTCTAAGCTCGAATTCTGAATTCTGAACCAGAGATTTTGGGTTCGTTCCCCAGCAGAGTCGCCAGAGCTGTCACACCTCATTTTTTTCCGAGGGGATATGGAGTTTTTCCAATTAAAGTGACATTAATCGAAATGGAATTATTTATTTGATCAGAGTCGCCACTTGGAATAATTTGTTGTGTCCCAAGTCACCGGTTTATGTTAAATCCCAAATCGAGAAAATTTAACTCTATTTAAAGTCTGCGAAAACCAAAAGACCGAGTAAGGAATTATATTAACCCAAGAGAAGGTGTGAGGCACTCCAGAGTTCCGTGGTTTTAGCACGGTCGCTCAATTATTAATAACTGGCTTAACTATCTGATTTAATATATATTTGAAGCCTATGGTTCATTTTTACGTTTTAACCGCTTTTAAATATTTATGAAATTATTTCTGAAATAAGTCACGATGTCGTGCATTTGTCGTTTTGATACACATTACAAACCGCACCACATGAAATGCACCCGCGATTTATGATATTTTTATTTTTATTATTATTTTAAGTTATGGTCGAGTCACGTGAAACGCACACTCGAGTTGGGATTTACGTATCGTGACCATACCACGGGAACCGTACCCATAGCCACGATAATTTATTAATCGCGCTTAAAGTAAACTACGATGTTCAAGAGTTAACTAATTTCCTAAGTTTGAGATTGTTGTGAGGCCATGAATTATGGAGTACTTGAGCCGTTTAAGACGTGAAGATCCTTAAAATGTCGCTGTGTCATTTTTCTATGTGTTGTTACTAAGTGAGATTTGCAAAAGATGAAATTAATAATACAAGGGAAAAATGAAACAAACCACTCTGACCCAACCTACAAGAACGCCATTTTAATATTATAAAAGACTAAGAAAAACTTGGACCTAAATACTTCAAAACAGACTCAGATATCTGACAAAATAAGCTTAAAATGCTTGGCTAAATTTGGACTCAAACAGAAATGGGATAACTCAAAGAGAAAATTCATGAACTGACTTCCAATTAGGAAACTAAAATAAAATTCACTGGGAGAACTAGCAGACATATGCTACTGAGTCAAATTGAAAGGAGAATCTAAGAACATATTATGAACATGATATGATACATACTAACGGATCCCAAACAACTATGAATCAATTTGCGTGAATACAATGACTTCATCTTACTTCAAAAAAATCTAGGAGATTATCCAAAGCTTATAACTGAAGAAAGACAATTAAGCTAATATCTTATCGGTTCCACAGAATACTAACCGAACATTTAATACAAATTAAGCATAGTAGTTATGGAAAAATGGACAAAACAACATGCGTTCAACTTGTTATGACCAATCAACAGAAGAGACTTAAGAAGAAAATTAATACAACTAATGTGATTCAAACCAAAAAATTAAACGAACCCCCCTACTATTGCTAATTAATTTTCTATATATTGGCTCAATTGAGGATTAACTCATATAAATAAGATTAAAACAAAGACTATAGGAGTAGAGATGAACCTGTTAAGTGCTTTTCTTTTAATATGTAAAGAAAGTTTCTACAACAGATTCAACAAAATGAAGGCCCGAAGAAAATATAGCAACCATATGAAGCAAGAACTGCGAACTCAAATCGAGAAATGATCTCGAACGGAAACTCCGAATCGAATACCCACTTCGACTTGAATCCATTCTTGAAACCAAATTCCAAAATTGAGAAGATGAAAGTAAAGGAAAGAAAAAATAGAATATATCTTCTTTTTTATATTTTTCTTGAAAATTTGACTTAAGCTCAAAATCTAGAAGAAGCCACAAAATCAGAAGATCTATCCAAAAATCTCCCCCTTCTCCCCGTATCGAAAATGCTCCCCCCCCCCCCCAAATACTCGATCCTAGAACCTGGTTATTCCCCTTCCCCAAGAAATCCGAAAAATCCAAAAAAAAAAAAAGAAAAATCTCTCTGAAATCAACAAGCCTCAAGACAGATGGATGAAGAGGATTAAACACTTATTAATCCCACAGCTCCCATCCCTCCTTCGTTTGTTAAAGAGAGATAAACCACGTGAGATGAGAGAATGGGGAATATTCTGGGTTGTTATGTGTCATGCCACGTAAAGGGAAGAGAGAGGAGTGACGGGGAAACAAACTCGCGCCGAAAAAGAAAACTTCCAGTGAGATTGGGCTGCGGCAGCGGTGTGGGGTGGGTGGTGTGGCTGGTTCGGAAATTAGATTAGGTTTAGGGTTTGATGAATATTTTTTTTATATATGATGGTGATGAAATAATATTGGCCATTAGATGGGGGAGGGAGGGATGGCTAAGATTTAGAGGGGACATGAGGCGGGTCTGGGAATTGAAAGAGGGGAAGTGGGTTGCTGAGGTTAAAATGGTATTGGGCTCAGAGAGGCTGGTCCGATTTGGGCCATCTATTTGGACTTCTTGAATTAAGCCAAGAGGAAAGTTAGCCCCAAAATTTAATTCTCTTTGCAAAGATAGATAAAAAAACAAAACACTACTAAAAACTAATGAACTTTAACTACAACAAAACTCATATTAAAATGAAACTATTCTTGTATATATATTTCTTATTTTTAAATACTGAAACAATAAAATTAAACTAATAAAGTGGTAATAAAATGGATTAAAAATCTATTATAACTCAAGTAAATATTTTAAAAATACTAAAACTAACTTTAAAAATTATGCGGGTCAAAAATTACGTGCTTACAGCTGCCCCTCTTTACTTGAAAACACGAACAGTTTTCGGAGCAAAGAAAAATAAGCAACGTAATTAATTTATGGCCCGACGCTTATTCAAAACGAAACAAAGATGGACAAAAGATTGTGACCGAGGCCTGGTATCTGAGCTGCCTACATATCCTAGGCTATAAAAGAATCAGGCCACGTGTAGTTTAGAAGTGAATGAAATGATGGAGTGTGTGGAGAGGATGAGAGAGTCGAGTGAAGTACCGTTCGAGGCTCCGGTCCGCGGTCCCTACCATTACATCATAAATTGAAAACAAAAATTACTGCAAAAATAAAATAAAAATACAAGATCCTATCTACTTCTTGTCTTGAATCTTCCTTGAATCTCTATTTGATCCTTCAACATGAAACTGAAAATTTACCCCATTCGTCCGGTGGGCATCCTGCTGACTTGAATTTGAAGAAAAACTGGAAGTTAACCCTATTCTTCAGGCGGGCACCCTACTGCTTGTACTTGAAATAAACTTGGACTTGTGGTAGACTTGAGCTTGCAAACCTTGTTCTTCAGGCGGCTCGTGCTACTTCTGATTTGAATTGAAAAAAATTGGAGATTAACCCTATTCTTCAGGTGAGCTCCCGATTCCTCTCTAACTTGAACTTGAAAGTTGAAAGTTGACCCCGTTCTTCAGGCGAGCTCCTGATGCTCGTTACTCAAACTCTAAGTGAATTCTGAAATGACTTCCTTCGCTCTCCAGGTGGGCGCCTACTAATGACTTAAAACATAAAATGAATTCCCTCATTTTCCAGGTGGGTGCCTGCTAATGCCTTGAACTTGAAATGAATTCCCTCATTTTCCCGGTGGGCGCCTGCTAATGCCTTGAACTTGAAATAAATTCCCTTATTCTCCGGGTGGGCGCCTGCCAATGACTTGAACTTGAAATATTCCCTCATTCTCCAGGTGGGCGCTTGCCAATGACTTGAAACTTGAAATGAATTCCCGCATTTTGCAGGTGGGTGCCTGCCAATGCCTTGAACTTGAAATAAATTCCCTCATTCTCTAGGTGGGTGCCTGCTAATGACTTGCAACTTAAAATAAATTCCCTCATTCTCCAGGTGAGCGCCTGCTAATGACTTGAACTTGAAATGAATTCCCTCGTTCTACAGGTGGGTGCCTGCCATTAAGTTAAAACTTGAAATACATTTCCTCGTTTTCCAGGCGGGCGCCTGATGACTTAAAACTGAAATGAATTCACTCGTTCCCCAGGTGGGCGCCTGATGACTTCAAATTTGAAATAAATTTTCTCGTTCTCCAGGTGGGTGCCTGATGACTTAAAACTTAAAATAAATTCCCTCATTTTCCAAGTGGGCGTCTGATGACTTAAAACATGAAATGAATTCCCTCGTTCCCCAGGTGGGCGCCTGATGACTTAAAACTTGAAATGAATTCCCTCGTTCTCCAGGTGGGTGCCTGATGACTTAAATTTGAAATAAATTTCCTCGTTCTCTAGGTGGGTGCCTGATGACTTAAAACTTGAAATAAATTTCCTCGTTCTCCAGGTGGGCGCCTGATGACTTAAAACTTGAAATAGATTCCCTCATTTTCCAGGTGGGTGCATGATGACTTAAAACTTGAAATAAATTCCCTCATTCTTCAGGTGGGCGCCTGATGACTTAAAACAAGAAATAAATTCCCTCGTTCTCCAGGTGGGCGCATGATGACTTAAAACTTTAAATGAATTCCCTCGTTCTGCAGGGGGGCGCCTGATGACTTGAATTTGAAATAAATTCCCTCGTTCTCCAGGTGGGCGCCTGATGACTTGAAATAAATTCCCTCGTTCTATAAGTGGGTGCCTGATGAATTAAAATATGAAATATATTCCCTCGTTTTCCAGGTGGGCGACTGATGACATAAAACTTGAAATAAATTGCCTCATTCTCCAGGTGGGCGCCTTATGAGTTAGAACTTGAAATAAATTCTCTCGTTCTCCAAGTAGGCGCCTGCTACTGACTTAATACTTGCAATAAATTCTCTCATTCTCCAGGTGGGCACCTGCTGCCTGACTTGAACTTAAAATGAATTCCCTCGTTCTCCAGGTGGGCGCCTGCTAATGACTTAAGATTTGAATGAATTCCCTCATTCTCCAGGTGGGCGGCTGCCAATGACTTGAACTTTGAAAACTGATTTATGAGATATTACCCCTCGTTCTCCAGGTGGGTGCCTGCAATCAAAACAAACAAACTTTCATGCCCCAGTTTGCACTAGGAAGATTTGTGAATTGATAGCAAAAGTGTAAATCACCTATGCTATCGATGAAGGATGCAATGATGATACTAGAACTAAAGACTCGACTAGGATGTGTGTCTCCTGTGAGTAAAACCAAGAAATTGTTTACTAGCAAACGCGTCTGCTAAAACTAAAACCTGAATGACCTAAACTTGGAAGTGTGTCTCCTAGGGGTGACACTTGAATGATCCAAACTAGGAAGTGCGTCTCCTAGAAGTGAAATCTCAATTTAGGAAGTGCGTCTCCTAAAAGAATGACCTGAAAGACCCAGACTAGAAAGTGCGTCTCCTAGGGGTGAAACTTAAACTAGGAAGTGCATCTCCTAAAAACTGAATACCTCAAACTAGGAAGTGCGTCTCCTAGATGTGAAATTGAGCCTAAGAAAAACTGTAAACTGATCTTGACTAGAATAAAAACTGACCCTATTTTTCAGGCGGGACCTCTGAACTTAAAGAAAACTAAAGATTCTTTTCAACTAGGAAAATATCTGGGGGGAAATGAGATTCTCAAACAGCTTATGCTTCAATTAAAACAACCACGTGATTTTTTCCTCTCTTTGTTTTTCTTTTTATTTTATTTTTTAAAAAAATAAAAAAATTGGTTGACTCCTGACTAACTTGTAAGCTGACTTTTAATCATTGTTGTTTGATTCGCTTGTAGGGTTGATTTGCATTGGTTTCAAAGAAGGTCCAAAGTGATTTGCTCATGGGATTCGACCAAGTTTGTTCCCGCCACTTCACTTAAATTCCTAATATTAATTCATTCGTTTCAGTTGTATTGCCAAATAAGTTATTTCCCTTTCACTTGGATTGCCGAATTGAGCGTCCCGTCTCATTGATTGACAAATTGATCACCTCCCTTCCTAATTTGGGACCTATTTGTGGCAAATTTGAAAATTCTTTCTTGCTTGTCTTGAGCAAAAGAAGAAGAATAAATGCACAAGTAAAAATCAAAGAAAGTGGTGTATGATGAGATTCCACTGAGAAGAAGGAGAGCTTATCTAAATTGAAGAATAAGACAAAGGAATGTGACATGCATTTAGACCAATAACTTGATTTGTCCATCTTTCCAAACTTGTTGACTCGTCAAATCCTTACCTGATGTTTAAGAGTTGGTCTACTTTGCTCCTCCAAATGTGCCGCAGACATTCCATGTTTTAATCAAAGACATTTTGTTGCAAACATATCTCACCATTTCGACTTGTAGTGCCTCGAAAGGTTTTCACCAACAAGTCTCTCTCATTTTCCTATTTGCTCTCATTCAATGCCGCTTCCAATTCTTAGCTTGGCTAATTGACTACCCCTTCAATCGTATTGATTTTTCACAAAAATTTTGATAAGCTCTCAACATGCTTGACTTGGCATTTTCAAGAATCGATCTGATAAGGACTTTTATTTGGACCGTAATGAAGGCTTTTGGACAGGGTGAAAAAGAAAGGACCGCATGGAGGCTCAAAATTATAATGACAGGGTTACTTTATTTACAACTTTTGGAATCTATTTTTAAAACTTTGCCCCAATTTTTGAAACAAGAGAATTTGAGTTTTTTTTCTTCTTTTTCTTTATCTTTTCTTTTTGAGATGGGATTTTGAAACAAGGTCGTAGGCTATTGTTGGCAATTGAGGCCAAAGGGCATTGGTATCCTCCATTTTGAATCAACTCAATGAATCCTTTTAATTAATCAAGACCTTGAAGTGTTCAAAAAGGGTCAAGGCATGAAGGGAAGTAACAGTTTGTATCGAGTGTTACATGGTCTATGTTATCTTTTGATGTGAAGTTGGATTGAAAGAAGATGGGTATGGTCTTGAAAGCATATGAGTTGTCATTTCTGGCCAACATTGCTTTTGGTTGAATAGAATTAGAATGGTATTTGGTCAACTCCAAACTTGTCACGAGTCAATCTTTATTTTGGAAAACCTTTTTTTTTCTTTTTTTTTCTTTAACTAAAGAGATCGAACCCGATAAAGGTTGCATACGTATCTCACATCCAGTGAGAATCAGATCAAGCGTAGTTCTGGAAAAGCAATGGACAAAATAAACTAAAAACAAAAATCTTTTTGAATTTTTTTATTTATAACTTTTTTTTTGATTTTCAAATACAAAATGGGAAGTACGATGATAAAAAAAAACTTTACAGACTCAGCTAGACTACGACAGAGTCTGACACTTGACAAATCCCATCTCAAAAAGAAAAGAAAAAGAAAAAGAAGAAAAAAAACTCAAATTCTCTTGTTTCAAAATTGGGGCAAAGTTTTAAAAATGGATTCCAAAAGTTGTAAATAAAGTAACCCTGTCATTATAATTTTGAGCCTCCATACGGTCCTTTCTTTTTCACCCTGTCCCAAAGCCTTCATTACGGTCCAAATAAAAGTCCTTATCAGATCGATTCCTGAAAATGCCAAGTCAAGCATGTTGTGAGCTTATCAAGATTTTTGTGGAAAATCAATACGATTGAAGGGGTAGTCAATTAGCCAAGCTAAGAATTGGAAGCGGCATTGAATGAGAGCAAAGAGGAAAATGAGAGAGACTTGTTGGTGAAAACCTATCGAGGCACTACAAGTCGAAATGGTGAGATATGTATGCAACAAAATGTCTTTAATTAAAACATGCAATGTCTGCGGCACATTTGGAGGAGAAAAGTAGACCAACTCTTCAACATCAGGTAAGGATTTGACAAGTCAATAAGTTTGGAAAGATGGACAAATCAAGTTATTGGTCTAAATGAATGTCACATTCCTTTGTCTTATTCTTCAATTTAGATAAGCTCTCTTTCTTCTCAGTGGAATCTCATCATACACCACTTTCTTTGATTTTTACTTGTGCATTTACTCTTCTTCTTTTGCTCAAGACCAGCAAGAAAGAATTTTCAAATTTGCCACAAATAGGTCCCAAATTAAGAAGGGAGGTGATCAATTTGACAATCAATGAGAAGAGACGCTCAATTCGACAATCCAAGTGAAAGGGAAATAACTTGTTTGGCAATACAAGTAAAACGAATGAATTAATTTTGGGAATTTAAGTGAAGTGGCGGGAACAAACTTGGTCGAATCCCATGGGAAAATCACTTTGGACCTTCTTTGAAACCAATGCAAATCAACCCTACAAGCCAATCAAACAACAATGACTAAAAGTCAGCTTACAAGTTAGTCAGGAGTCAACCAATTTTTTTATTTTTTTTTTTTTAAAAAAAAAGAAAAAAAAAGAGAGAAAAAAATCACGTGGTTGTTTTAATTGTAGCATAAGCTGTTTGAGAATCTCATTTCCCCAGATATTTTCTTAATTGAGAAGATCATTACCTCCTAGGCATTTTTCCTAGTTGAGAAGAACCATACCTCCTAGGCATTCCCCTAGTTGAGAAGAATCTTTAATTTTCTTTAAGTTCAGGGGTCCTGCCTGGAAAATATGGTCAGTTTTTATTCTAGTCCAGATCAGTTTACAGTTTTCCTCAGGCTCAATTTCACATCTAGGAGACGCACTTCCTAGTTTGAGATATTCAGTTTTTAGGAGATGCACTTCCTAGTTCAAGTTTCACCCCTAGGAGACGCACTTCCTAGTCTGGGTCTTTCAGGTCATTCTTTTAGGAGACGCACTTCCTAAATTGAGATTTCACTTCTAGGAGACGCACTTCCTAGTTTGGATCATTCAAGTGTCACCCCTAGGAGACACACTTCCAAGTTTGGGTCATTCAGGTTTTAGTTTTAGCAGACGCATTTGCTAGTAAATAATTTCTTGGTTTTACTCATAGGAGACGCACATCCTAGTCGAGTCTTTAGTTCTAGTATCATTATTGCATCCTTCATCGATAGCATAGGTGATTTACACTTTTGCTAACAACTTACAAATCTTCCTAGTGCAAACTGGGGCAGAAAATTTTATTTGTTTTATTTGTTTTGATTACAGGCACCCACCTGGAGAACGAGGGGTAATATCTCAGAAATCAGTTTTCAAAGATCAAGTCATTGGTAGGCACCCACCTGGAGAATGAGGGAATTCATTTCAAGTGTAAGTAATCAGGCGCCCACCTGGAGAATGAGGGAATTCATTTCAAGTGTTAAGTCAACATCAGGCACCCACCTGGAAAACGAGGGAATTCATTTCAAGTTTTTAAGTCAGCAGGCGCCCACCTGGAGAATGAGGGAATTTATTTCAAGTTTTAAGTCATCAGGCGCCCACCTGGAGAACGAGGGAATTTATTTCAAGTTTTAAGTCATCAGGCACCCACCTGGAGAACGAGGAAATTTATTTCAAGTTTTAATTTATTGGCAGGCACTCACTTGGAGAACGAGGGAATTCATTTCAAGTTCAAGTCATTAGCAGGCGCCCACCTGGAGAATGAGGGAATTCATTTTAAGTTGCAAGTCATTAGCAGGCACCCACCTGGAGAATGAGGGAATTTATTAAATGTTCAAGGCATTGGCAGGCACCCACCTGGAGAACGATGGAATTTATTTCAAGTTTCAAGTCATTGGCAGGCGCCCACCTGGAGAATGAAGGAATATTTCAAGTTCAAGTCATTGGCAGGCGTCCACCTGGAGAATGAGAGAATTTATTTCAAGTTTAAGGCATTAGCAGGCGCCCACCGGGAGAGCGAGGGAAGTCATTTTAGAATTCACTTAGAGTTCGAGTCAGGAGCATCAGGAGCCCGCCTGAAGAACGGGGTCAACTTTTAATTTTCAAGTTTAAGTTAAAGAGGCATCAGGAGCCCGCCTGAAGAATAGGGTTAATCTCCAATTTTTTTCAGTTCAAATCAGAAGTAGCACGAGCTGCCTGAAGAACAAGGTTTGCAAGCTCAAGTCTACCGCAAGTTCAAGGTTATTTCAAGTACAAGCAGCAGGGTGCCCGCTTGAAGAATAGGGTCAACTTCCAGTTTTCTTCAAATTCAAGTCAGCAGAATGCCCACTTGAAGAATGGGGTGAATTTTTAGTTTCATGTTGAAGGATCAAGTAGAGATTCAAGGAATATACAAGACAAGAAGTAGATAGGATCTTGTATTTTTCTTTTATTTTTGCTGTATATTTTTGCTTTCAATTTATGGTGTAATGGCAGGGACCGCAGACCGGAGCCTCGAACGGTACCTCACTCGACTCTCTCATCCTCTCCACATACTCAATCATTTCATTCACTTATGAACTACACGTGGCCTGATTTCTTTATAGCCAAGGATATGTAGGCAGTTCAGATACCAGGCCTCGATCACAATCTTTTGTCCATCTTTATTTCGTTTTGAATAAGCGTCGGGTCATAAATTAATTACGTTGCTTATTGTTCTTTGCTCCGAAAACTATTCGTATTTTCAAGCAAAGAGGGGCAGATGTAAGCACGTAATTTTTGACCCGCACAATTTTTAAATTTATTTTTAGTATTTTTAAAATATTTACTTGTGTTATGATAGATTTTTAATCCATTTTATTACCACTTTATTAGTTTAATTTTATTATCTCAGTATTTAAAAATCAAAAATATATATACAAGAATAGTTTCATTTTAATATGAGTTTTGTTGTAGTTAAAGTTCATTAGTTTTTAGTAGTGTTTTGTTTTTGATCTTATTTTTGCAAAGAGAATTAAATTTTGGGGCTAACTTTCGTCTTGGCTTAATTCAAGAAGTCCAAATAGATGGCCCAAATCGGACCAGCCTCTAAGAGCCCAATACCATTTTAACCTCAGCAACCCACTTCCCATCTTTCAATTCCCTGACCCGCCTCATCTTCCCTCTAAATCTTAGCCATCTCTCCCTCCCCCATCTAATGGCCAATATTATTTCCTCACCATCATATATAAAAAAAAATATTCATCAAACCCTAAACCTAATCTAATTTCCAAATCGGCTGCACCACCCACCCCACACCATTGCCGCAACTCAATCTCACTGGAAGTTTTCTTTTTCAGCGCGAGTTTATTTTCCCGTCACTCCTCTCTCTTCCCTCCACGCGGCATGACACATAACAACCCCGAATATTTCCCATTCTCTCATCTCACGTGGTTTATCTCTCTTTAACAAACGAAGGAGGGATGGGAGCTGTGGGATTAATAAATGTTTAATCCTCTTCATCCATCTATCTTGAGGCTTGTTGATTTCAGAGAGATTTTTCTTCTTTTTTTTTTGGATTTTTCGAATTTCTTGGGGAAGGGGAATAGAAGATTCTAGTATCGAGTATTTAAAGGGGGGGGGAGCATTTTCGAGACGGGGAAAATGGGGAGATTTTCGGATAGATCTTCTGATTTTGTGGCTTCTTCTAGATTTTGAGCTTAAGTCAAATTTTCAAGAAAAATATAAAAAAGAAAATATATTCTGTTTTTTCTTTCCTTTACTTTCATCTTCTCAATTTCGGAATTTGGTTTCAAGAATGGATTCAAGTTGAAGTGGGTATTCGATTCGGAGTTTCCGTTCGAGATTGTTTCTCGGTCTGAGTTCGCGGTTCCTGCTTCATGTGGTTGCTATATTTTCTTCGGGCCTTCCTTTTGTTGAATCTGTTGCAGAAACTTTCTTTATATATTAAAAGAGAAGCACTTAACAGGTTAATCTCTACTCCTATAGTCTTTGTTTTAATCTTATTTATGTGAGTTAAGCCTCAGATGAGCCAATATAGAGCAAATTAATTAGCGATAGTTGGGAGGTTCGTTTAATTTTTTGGTTTGAATTACATTAGTTGTATTAATTTTCTTCTTAAGTCTCTTCTGTTGATTGGTCATAACAAGTTGAACGCATGTTTTTATGTCCATTTTTCCATAGCTATTATGCTTAATTTGTGTTAAATGTTCGGTTAGTATTCTGAGGAACCGATAAGATGTTAGCTTAATTATCTTTCTTCAGTTTTTTTTTAAACTCTAAAATGGGTATAAGCTTTGGATAATATCCTAGATTTTTTTGAAGTAAGATGAAGTCATTTTATTCGTGCAAATTGATTCATCGTTGTTGGGATCCGTTAGTATGTATCATATCATGTTCATAACATGTTCTTAGATTCTCCTTTCAATTTGAGTCAGTAGCATATGTCTGCTAGTTCTCCCCGTGAATTTTGTTTTAGTTTCCTAATTGGAAGTAAGTTCATGAATTTTCTCTTTGAGTTATCCCATTTCTGTTTGAGTCCAAATTTAGCCAAGCATTTTTTAAGCTTATTTTGTCTGATATCTGAGTCTGTTTTGAAGTATTTAGGTCCAAGTTTTTCTTAGTTTTTTATAATATTAAAATGGCGTTCTTGTAGGCTGGGTCAGAGTGGTTTGTTTCATTTTTCTCTTGTATTATTAATTTCATCTTTTGCAAATCTCACTTAGTAACAACACAGAAAAATGACACAGTGACATTTTAAGGATCTTCACGTCTTAAACGGCTCAAGTACTCCATAATTCATGGCCTCACAACAATCTCAAACTTAGAAAATTAGTTAACTCTTGAACATCATAGTTTGCTTTAAGTGCGATTAATAAATCATCGTGGCTATGGTCACAATTCATAAATCCCAACTCGAGTGTGCGTTTCACGTGACTCGACCATAACTTTAAATAATAATAAAAATAAAAATGTCATAAATCGCGGGTGCATTTCATGTGGTGCGGTTTGTAATGTGTATCAAAACGACAAGTGCACGACATCGTGACTTGTTCCAGAAATAATTCCATAAATAATTAAAAGCGGTTAAAACGTAAAAATGTACCATTGGCTTCAAATATGTATTAAATCAGATAATTAAGCCAGTTATTAATAATTGAGCGACCGTGCTAAAACCACGGAACTTGGGAGTGCCTCACACCTTCTCCTGGGTTAACAGAATTCCTTACCCGGTCTTCTGGTTTTCGCAGACTTTAAATAGAGTCAAATTTTTTCGATTTGGAATTTAACATAAACCGGTGACTTAGGACACCACAAATTATTCCAAGTGGCGACTCTGATCAAATAAATAATCTCATTTCGATTAATGTCACTTTAATTGGAAAAACTCCATATCCTCTCTGGAAAAAAGAGGTGTGACAAAACTAACAGATAATTAGCATGTGATAAATTTCATATTTATTGGTTACAATAATATTAAGTTTTAACAAATGAATTTATTGATAATCTAATTAAGTTAGTTTAAAATGATTAAAAAAATAAAGGGAATTCCAGATTTTATCAAATTCAATCGTATATGTTCTTGGTAAACATGTTGCCGCGGGATTCATCTTTAACAACGCGAAAAGGTTGCTTGTAAGGGGAACTAAAATTCACTGTTGAACACTTGGTTCCGCAGCACATCAAGAAAGATGGGCGTGTGACTTTGTTGAGGGGCGTATGGGCATGTCTTTTGAGACTCCTTCGCAAGCATCCTCATACACACGAGCGGATTTAGGGGGGCCGAACCCCATTCGCCGAGAAATAACACTATATATATAAAGCAAAATTAGTTTTTTATCTCTATATATTATGTTTTGAATTCCTTTGACATAGCCCAAAAATATACTTAGTGGTTAAGGGGTTCAAAACTTTTGTGAGATCATAGGTTAAGTTCTACTAGCTACTGTCTCTTTTAATTTCCTAACTGTTTTCTTTTTTGAACCCCCTTAACGGAAATTCTGCCTCAGCCACAGTATACACACCACATCTCTCCTGAACTATAGCATATTTTATAGATAGGTTTTCGGGATACAACATCAACAATGGCAATTTAAAAGAGCTATAAATAATAAGATGTTGAGAATAAAGAAAATAAATAAAGGGTTAATATGTTCATCATCCCTTCCTCAAAGTATGTGTCACAGTGCACGCATATATGTTCGTCACCTTGCATATACGTCATTTTTGCTACATAACAAATACCATAACCAACCGGAAATTACTCTCAAATCCAAGTTTACACAAGTTACTTAACTAATCTGGGCTAGTCTTCAACCTCAAATCGCATAAAAACCTCGATCTAGCTCTCCAACCGCGCAAATCCAAGCCAAACATCATCCAAGGAAATCAACAATGACATAGAAAGAGATCCCAATCATATCATGCAACTTATCCCATTCCAAATGTGAGGAAGATATCAATGGAATTGAAGGCAGCAACTCAGGAAAAATTTTAGTAGTTCATGGGTAATTGCTTTGAGTATTGCAAGACTTCTTTCCATTTGATTTCTATGTATATTCTTCTGTATCATCAAGCTAACATTTATGACAAGCAAGAATATGTTATTTGTACTTAGTCTAGCAATAAATCATGTACTTCTCCATCTCTACTTAATTTTTCGTTGATTTCTCGCACGTTATGAAAGTTTGCTATTAACCGATCATGAAAGTAGGTATTCGCCCAGAATTTAGACATAGTGGAATATGAGGGAGTTAAAAAGGTAAATATTGTCATGTGAAATTAATAGTTGTACTTCGTGATTTTAGGAAAAGAGATGAGTTTTGGGCTGCTGGGTTTGGAGGAAAAGAATGCGATAGAAATGAAAAAAGATGCCAAAAGTATCAACAGTTCATACCAATTATTAGGAAACACAAAACTAAGGAAAATGCCTTAAGAGGAAAAGGCGTTAGAGGAAGAAAAAAAGGGGTTGACATCTCAAGTTTATATCTCCAATTTTTACATTAGAAATTTTTTCTCTTCTTAAAATTTCTCCCTTCTAATTTATGATTTTTATTCAAGTTCACATATGTTGATTTACGTGAGTTGTGTCATATTAAACTCGAAATATTTATTACACATTCTTTTTGTCAAAAGTTTTTAAATAGAATGTCTACTGAATCTCGAAGAGCCCATGTGACAACTGTTTTTTCCTTATTTTGTTTTGGTCAAAAGAAAAGATACATTAAATAGGAAGAAACAAGCACAAAAGAAAATGGTAAAAATGTTAAGGAAAAAAGATGAAACTCTGTTTTCCAAAATATCAAATTTCAAAAGTTAATAAGACATATATTTTACCGGATGGAGTGATTTTTAAATTATGAAAGGAGGATCAAAATACCTATGTGCAAACAATTTTTGATTCGACATCCCAAAATGTGTATTGGGATTCAAGTACCACAGTTAACGCATTAAATTTTTATTTCAGTTTTTTCTTTTTTTGGAACATGTTTATATTGTAGGCAATAAATTTGCGTCCAGAAAATAAAATCAAGACCGAAAAGTATTGGAACAATCGTAGTATTTGATTTCAAATAGTTTGAGTGTTACAATCTCTATGGTTCCTCTGATTCTACTTTTTCAATATAAATTCAAGGGCCTTTGAGCTTGATCTTGAATTTGAATTTGATTTATCCGTCACGAACACTTTGATTGTTACCACGAATTGTATCACGAACAAGTAGCCTTGATCTTGAACGCCTTGTATTTAATTTGACTTCGTTCTTGATCTTGAATACTTGAAATTTGTGTTGAAGTGCTTGAATGCTTGAACACTTGCAATTTGCAGAGAATTGTGGCCTTTGATGCACGAGCTCCCTTGTCTCTTCTTGTTATAACTTCTGGTGTTTTTTCTGAGTTATGAAAACCCCAATATATAGTTGTGGGAGGGAAGAGTTATGATAAGAACAAACTCTTTCCGACCAATCAGATTGAAGAGTGACAAAGCCGCATTTGATTGGCCAGAACATGTCACTTGCACATGTGGCGTGATTTCATTGGCCTTTTTAATGTGACTTGGCATGCCTTGTCATTTTGACACGTGGCATGATGCTATTGGCTCTTCCGTTTGACTTGGCGCGCCACGTCATTTGACACGTGGCACCAAATTGAGCCTCTAGGAAGATGACATATTGGGCTTAATGAAGTGAGTTCATCATTTGTAACCCAATTAAATTAGACTTATATAATTAATCCAATTACATTAGCCCAAAAGATTTATTTGAACTAATATCTTGAATTTAAAATATAGTCCACATTATTTTATGGATTTAATTTTAATAAAATTTATATGCCTACAAATGCCCCCTACTTCAAGACTTGTCGGGTTTACACTCGTTGAATCTGAAAGGCAAGGCTTGTAGTAAACATCAAATGGTCATACATGCTCTTGCGTCAAATTGCAATATTAGTTGCCTGTCAAAACTTTAAAGTTGCCTAGCTTAGTTAATTCCAAAATCGTTCCTCTCTTCCTTTCCTTTTGAACACTTTGAACATTTTCTTAAGTTACCAGTGATTCAACCTTTGGGTTAAAGAGATTGATTATATACGTAATGAATTCCACAATAATATAACTTGCTACAAAAGCATGACATCTATGTTCCTTCTGACATGGCCCACTTGAGTCAAATAAGTACTTTTTAAAAAAAAAATTAAATTGGTTGTCTTTATTCATCATAATCAAAAGGAAGTACAAAGAGTTGAGGGTGATGTTTTAAATCAAACAATTACCCTGGTCTAAACTGAAAGGAAGCCTCTACTATCCTTGTGACAAAAGAGATGCAGCATTACATAAGGGGGTGGATACTTAGACCTTACATACAAGTAGACAAAAAGTATCCATCCTATAAAAGGACATTCTTATAAAAACTCCTACAACTACAATCAGCAACATGCTTCAAGGGGGCTCGAAGGGAATCTCTGCTATTCTTTTATCAGCAATTCGAATTGTAGGTAATTTCCACCTATCCATGTTCATAATACCTCTTACTTGTGTTGGTAAATCAACAAACGACAAGAACACTTGAGTTTGTAATGAATCATGGCTCAAAGATGCCAGTTTATCAGCAACTTGATTGCTTTCCCTGAAACAATGATTCAGATTAAGAAATTTATGTCCCCTCAATCTTCTAAGCTCATTAACTTGATATGCTACTCTCCATGGTGTGCAATTGCTTCCATTAACCCAATCCACCAAGAGTTTGGAATTACTTTCTGCCAAGATATTGTTGAAACCACTCTTAATACACCACTTGATGCCAAATAACAAGAACATTGCTTCTGCCCAGTTACTAGTTCCAGGACCTAAGTTTAGTATGTACGCATAGATCAAACACCCCATACTGTCTCTTACTACTACTCCTCCCCCACAATAGCCATTCCTACAACTTCCATCGGAATTAAGCTTAACAACAGTTCGGGGGGATTGTTCCGCTTGGTTATGATAGTCTTCTTGAAATAGACAGTTGTATGGAATAATTGAGAGATGTTGTTCCATTTCGGCTTGATTCTGAACATATGGAATTGAGTATTCACCGCCTGAGAGATGCAGAAATAGATAATAGATATGGCCTTCCTCACATTAATTCTCTCGGAACCATATTTGACTCCACACATGGCTTTCCAAATTTCCCATGTTGTGACGATAGGTAAACAGTTCAATAGAAGAGCTTCAACTGGGTTATGAGCTTTAAGCCTCCACCAATTTAACAATAGTTTCCAAAAGGACACTCCTATATAGGGAATACCTCTAGGGCCACATATAATTCTCCATACTTCTTGAGCATAAGCTCCAGAACAAAAGAGGTGATCTATTGTTTCAAGGTCAGGAATTCTACAACAACAACAACTAGAATAAATAGAGAACTCCATCCTGAGAATTCTTGCACCAGATGGGATTTTATCCCTCAAGGCCCTCCAAACAATAAAACTCATTTTGAATGGCACTTGTTTCTGCCAAGTCTTTGAATCAATCCGTGAATTTTGCTTTTTCCTTCTAAATAAGTGCACAGCTGAAGCCACAGAGAAGGTACCTTTCTCATCAACAGTCCAAACTGAGACACACGGTTCAGCAGGTCTCAGTTTGAGCTTCATAGAGTCAATGGTTTCCATTATATATTCAGGCATTAGGCTATCCCAGCCTCCCCACCACCATTGATCATTCACTAGTACTTCAGAGAGTTTAATGTTCACAGGCTTGCTTCCTTCTGGTAGAAAATTGCATAGTGGACCAAGATTGGTCCAGTTATCAAACCAAAAGGCAATGTCCCTTTTCCCAACCTTCCATAATATGTGCATATCCACCTTACTTTTAATATTACACATAGCATTCCAGGAATTGGACAGCCCAGAATACCATTTTTTGATCAGAGGATGTGATCTCTGCAGTACTTACTCATAAGAAACTTCTTCCATAGTGAATAGTCGGTCCTTAAATTCTATCACTGCTTTGTTGTGAAAGAATTACATGTATCTTGTAATTTTCTGAAATTAACTCTTCCCTCACTGTATGGGAAGCATAAACTATCCCAGGAAGCCCAGTGAAATGTTCTCTTCTCATCTGAACCTCCCCAAAAGAGTCTGGCAAACATCCTTTCTATCTGATGTAAGACTCCCTTGTGAGGTTGTATGACCGCTAGGAGATGAATTAGCAAATAAAGCAAGACATGTCTGATCAATAAAGCTCTACCACCCGTGGACAAAAGTTTGGCATGCCATCCTGATATCCTTTGCAATATTTTGGTGATCAAGTTAGAGAAAATAACTATCTTTTTCCTCCCAACATATAGGGGTAGCCAAGGTACTTGATAGGTAGTTCCTTGGTTCCATTCTTATGATATCTATTACCCTTTGAATTAAATCTGCAGTTGCATTAGGAGCCAATATGATACAAGACTTCTATTTATTCACTAACTAACCCGAAACTTTCTCGTATACTGATAGTGCCTTCATAAGCATATCCAAGGATTTCTTGCACCCAATAGAAAAGAGAATAACATCATCAACATATGCAAGGTGATTAATTATAGGACCCTTCTTATTCATGTAGAATCCAGTGAATTCTCTATGAATAGATACATCATGTAATTTTCTGGAAAGAAATTCAACACATAGGACAAAAAGGGAAGGGGGAATGTGGTCTCCTTCCCTAAGTCCTCTTTCAGACTTGAAGAATCCTTGTCTATTACCATTGACAAGTAGAGAATACCAATTACTAAAGACATGCCTAAAGATCATGTCAATTCATATTTCATTAAACCCCAATCTTCTCATCAAAACACATAAAAAAGGTCTAGAAACTCTATCATAAGCTGTAGCCATATCCAATTTCAACACAACATTGCCATATTTATTGGGCTTCGCAATATCTTGAATGATTTCCTGAGCAAGTAGAATATTTTCAGTTATAGACCTAACTTTAACAAAACCACTTTGGTTCCCACTAATAAGATTAGGTAGTAGCTTTGACAATCTAGAATTGAGAAGTTTAGCAAAAATCTTGCTCACAACATTACACAAGCTAATAGGTCTTATATCATTAAAATGCCGGTGAGAGGATACTTTGGGCAACATAATTATACAAGTGTGAGTGAGCCACTTGGGTAGAATATCCCCACAAAAGAAAGAATTTAAGGCCAAGACTAAGGTTGGCGCATCAAAGTCCCAGGCCACCTGGAAAAACTTAGCAGTAAATTCATCGGGCCCAGGTGCACTGTTAGGATCCATTGAGAATACACGCGTCTTTACCTCCTCCATAGAAGGAATAACAATTAGCTCATTGTTTATATCTTCAGTGATCATGGGTTCAATGGCATCCAGATCAGAGAAGTCATTATGATCAGGTTTCTCTCAAAACATTCCCTGGAAGTACCTAATTGCAGCTTTAGATACCCCCTTGGTCCCTTCTACCCATTGGTGATGTTCATCCTGAATTTTGTTGATTCTCAATATCCTTCTCCTATCTTTAATGACACTATGAAAATAGGCCGAATTAGTATCTCCATCTGTAAACCACTTCACTCTGGCCTTTTGCCTAAGGATAAAGTCTTGGAGTTTGAGGTACCTCATGTAATCAACTCTAGTTTTGTTAAGATTGGTTCTGTTAGCCCCATCGTTATCAGAAATCATCAGATTCTCTAACCTGATCAACTCTATTTCCAACTTTTTGGATTCCTCATAAATATCTCCAAAGGCTTCTTTGGACTATGTACTAAGCTTAAAAGCTATCAACTTCAGTTTTTGATGAAGATTCCACATAGCATTGCGTGAATATTCAACTTCCCAAATATTTTTAATGACCTCTAGGAAGTCTTTATGTTCAGTCCATATGTTGAGGAACTTAAAGTACCTCACAAATAGTTCATATGGAGCGCTAAATTGAGCAAGTAAGGGAGTATGATCATAGCAGGCACTAGCCAAGTGGTTAACGATGGTCCTACCATATAAGTCAAACCATTCAGCATTAAATACCATTCTATCCAATCTATTCCAAATAGTATTATGTTCTCCCCTATTACTACACCAAGTGAACTTATTTCCCACAAAGCCTGTATCTTGCATGGCTCAATCAATTAAGCATTGTAGGAAGTCAAAGCTCTTGTCAATTCTCTAGGTGCTACCTCCTAGTTTCTCTTCAGAGTCAGTGATGTTTGGCATATTTCGATATGTGTTGATGTTACTTTACCCATATTTTAACTACTTCTTGATGTTATTTGATCTTTAAAATTCCCAACATGGTTTAATTATTGGTTTTATGACTAATTAAGTTATGTGTGACGATTTAAGGTATTTGGAGTGCAAAATATAAAGAAAGGGTGGTCTAGCCAGAGGAAGAAGGGTTGGATGCGTCGCATCCAACCTAGAAAAACTACATCTTTCGTGCACCCTTAGCAGTGAAGTCAGCCCATAGCGTCCGCCATAGCATCCGAGACTGGGAAGTAGAAGAGAATGGTGGATGCGTCGCGTCCACCCTCACATGCAAAGTTAAAAAATGGAGGAACAAAGGGTGGATGCGAAGCATCCACCCTAGCATGCGAAGCTGAGAAGTGGAGGACGAGGTGGATGCGACGCATCCACCCTAGCATCAATCCCTGAAGCTGATTTGGATTAGAAATAGGAGAACTTTGGCCCACGACTTTGGTACGCAATATATAAGCCAAAAACGCCTCTTTTAGGTCATCTAACATATTGGGAAGGGGGAAAAAAGCCACGACAAAGCTGTGGAGGCCGGAATTCATCAAGTTCCATCTTTCTCCCACCAAACTTAGTAATTTTTATGTTTCTTTATATGATTTGTTGTTTGGCTACCATGTCTATATGGAGCTAAACTTCACGTTCTAGGGTTGTGGTTCTTTCATGACTATTGTTATTCGGATATTGATTTTGACTTCTTGATTTATCATATTAGTTTATTTATTCAATCTTGCGCTTAATTATTTAATTGCTTGATCACCAATTGAATACTATCTACGAATCTAGAATTGAACTCGAAAGTGGGAATTCTATATTGCATATAGGATTGAGTAGGGCAAGTTCTTGAACTCGGGCATCGGGGAACGGATTCGTAGTTAGGATAGACATATACCTAATTACCTTGCTTGGTTGATTTACAGGAATTATAAATGCGTTCTTGTTGATTCTAACTCCATAGACATATAGGCGTTAGGTTAGCTTGAATAGGCGAGTAAGAACTCGACAGATTCTTATGAGCATTAACCCTGTCAACCAATAAGCTAGATAAATTAGTCGGTCAATTCAATTGAAGAATACAATAGGATTGTTAGATAGCCCATAACCCTAGATCGTTTTCATTACATTGATATCATTAAAATCTGTTCTTTCTCTGTTCAAAGTTTATTATTTATATTTTTCTTATTTAATTAGTTTAGAATAAAATACTTTTAGATTTAATTCTTGTTTAGATAATTGGGATAGTCTAATTTAGTTAATAGTTAATCATAAGTCCTCGTGGGTTCGACATCCGACTTTTAGTCACTTTATTACTTGACGATCGCGTATACTTGCGTGAGTGTGTTTGCTCGCAACAAGTTTTTGGCGCCGTTGCCGGGGACTTAGAAATTTGCTATTTTTCTAGATTAGACATTTTTTTTATCTATTCATGTTTTTTTTATTATTTTATTTTAGTTAGTATTTTTTATTTATTTTAGCATGGCATCTTGGAATAAAAATTATTCGAATGATGGTTATTCTTATTTTGATAATCCTTGTCCATATTGTGGAGGACCCCACTGGTGGAAAAATTATTAGAATGTTCCCAGGAGCGAGTTGTGCGCACAATCTCAATCCTTTGAGTGGAATATTTGTAATATGTGTGGTGGTCAAGATGGCCATTGGGATGGTTGTCCTAATTTTGTTCATCCTTCTCTGAGCCCTTATTATGATCTTTCTAATGATATTTCTGAGTTTGATAGGGGCAATGAAGTGCAGGATATGGAGCCTGATGCATATATTAGGGATATTCTGAGGCAAGTAGCAGAGCAACAGGATGAACTCAAAAAAGATATGAAAAGAATGAGGGCAGCAATCACAAGAATGAAGGCCAATATGGAAGAATTGAATGAAGAGAGCGAGTACCAGCAAGAGAAAATTTTTGAAAAAGAGGAGATTTTGAGCCAAACTTGGCTGGCAGAACAGGCTGAAAAGTTAGAAATATATGAAGCTCAACATGAGGAACTTACTGATGGGATGAGACACTTTATAGAGGGAAGATCTAAATTGGGATAAGGGATCTATAAATTTGTCACTACTATTCACGACTTGCAAGATAAATTAAATGCAAAGGTTGTTGCGTCTATCGCCCAACAAAATAGTAATGAGTTGTCAGAAGCTGAAAAGGAGCTTATACGCCAAATTGAGGAGCTAAAAGTGGAGAGCCAATCATTCGAGCATATTTCTGTTGATGATGCCCATGTTAAGAAAAGTACACTAGAGCCATGCGAGGTAGCAGATAATGTTATATTTGAAGACTCTAATGTGTGCACATATGAGGATATAAATAGTAATACAATTCTAAAGTTGGGGCGTGTTGGTCCTCATTCTAAATATTTTTCGACATTGTATTTGGATGATGACATGGAAATCGAGTCATCTAAGCCTTTGGAGGAGTCAATGGAAGAGGAACATGATGCCTATATTTTTGAATTTGTCATGCCAAAAAGCAAAAAATACATTCCTCATCTAAAGGTCGAGAAGTGTAGAGTGAAAAATTTATTACTTGGCCTGGTTATCTTTGTAGCTCCACCACTGGAGCATAGCCGCAAACTGTATGCCATGTTAGGGGCTCAATTCATAAGTTCGAGGTGGAGGCAAAAAGTGATTCACGTCGTGCCGCTACGTTAAATCAGGCGCTTGTTGGGAGGCAACCCAGCGTTACTGCTTTCTTTTATTTTTGTTTACTTTTTATTTTATTTTATTTTTATTATTTTGTAGTATTTATTTTTGTTTTGTAGGATTATGAGCATAGGAAGCAAAGCCATTAGAAGAGTGCAAAAGCGAGCTAGATGGTGAGAACTAAGTGTGGGGTGCCCACACAAAGGACGATGCCTGGGGGAAGTCTGAGTACCTCGTGAGCCGCTATTGCTTCGGCCTTTGGCCTACCAGGGAGTCTCGTTTACCCTTTTATTAGTTATAATGTGCATTGAGGACATTGCAAAATTTTAAGTGTGGGGTGAAGAGATCGTTTGGATGAGTTTCTGTGCTATTTTAGCTTAGTTGTAGTACTCATTCTTAAGTGTAGTAGCTTTTATGGAAAAAAAAAAAAGAAAAAAAGAAATTTAAAAAAAAACGAAAAAGTAGAAAAATTGGACTTTTCCCGACGATTGATCTCCTAGACAGTTTTCTTGAGGGAATAAAGTCTAAACAAAAATTCAAAATATGTCTTTTAGCTTTCTTTAGGTAGTAATAATCCCCTGTGGTTTTTCTTTGTGCCTCGGTTCTTTTCCATGGGATGTAGTTTGAACCGGGTAGTTTTTTTCTTTCCGAGTAGATTAGGAATTTAGGGAATAAAAGGAGCAAGAATGATGAACCTAGGCGCCCTTGACTTGTTTGATAGTAACATATTTATACTTTCGCATGTGTAGTATCTTCTGTATGATTTGAATTTATTGATGATGCCTTGTTAAATTGGATAGCATATTTTGTGGCGCCTATGTCTCGTTTACATGACTTATGTTCACCTTGTGTTTAATACTTAATATCTCGTGGCTCCGTGAATACTTGCATTGCTTGAGAGTCGGAATGTGATCGTCCTTAGTGAGTCATGTGCCATGTGTGGTGAGGTTTTTTGTGTTGTCCATGTATTGTACTTGTGTCTAGAACTTGCCCGGTATGTGAGTTGAAGCGAAATTTTAGGTGATGCTCGGTTTGAAAAATGATTTTAGGATTTCTTTGATCTTTTTGAGCTTATTGCTTATCACAAATAAAATCTATCCCTAGTTAACCCTTTTGAGCCTGTAGACCTTTTATTTGGTACCCACATTACAAGCCTATACCCTTTTTATTCTTAATTGACATTGTTTTGATCCTTTTACCTCTTAAAGCACTTTAATTGTTAGATGAGCGCTAAAAGAAGTAAGAAGGGACTAAGTGTGGGGTGACTTTTGAGTGGAGCCAATGAAAGAAAGAAGGGTGCACTTATTTTGTAAAATAATACACCACTAGCGGAAATTGAAAGAAAAAAAAAAGAGAAAAATCTGGAAAAAAAAAAGAAAAATATAAATGAATAAATTGTTATCTTGTTCTTGCTAGTGGGTATGAACTAAAGTAGTGCTTAAAGAAAAAGGGACTGTTTTGGGGGTGATATTGTTTGTGAAATTGAAGTGGGGTTGAAGAAAAAAATGCTTAAAGTAATTTTGTGATGTATTAAAGTGCTTAGGAGGGTGAGTCACTATTCCTTAAATATATCCTACCCGTCCCTTAGCCCACATTACAACCATGAAAAAGTCCTAATTGATTTTAGATCGAGCGAGCTTACATTAGTAGAGATTTACATTAAGGGCAAGCCTATGGTACTAATTTCATGCATGTGACTTCTTTGTGAGAGTGAGCGATTTTCTTTGATATATGTGAGTCATTAAAATATATTTGATCATGAGATTCGAATGTGTGGATTGAACTCGCTCTCTTGTTCTTGTTGTGAGGGCACATGGTTTCACGAGGGATAGGTAACGTTATTAGACTTCTCTATGATGTTGGGTGTTCAAGCCATGAGTGCATAGTGACATTGAGTCGGTTTTTGAGGTTAGGATTGTTGTGAGCATGTTGTCTTTGTTCGAATATTTTTAAAGAATGGCATAAGTAAAGGGAAGGGTATGTGATGCATAGCCTAGAGCCTAATTGTTGCAAATAACCACGGTCATAGGTGCAGTGTGCTTTGAATGATAAGAGCTTAATTTTGTTTCGTCTACTATAGGATGGTTTGTTCGAGGACGAACAAAGGTTTAAGTGTGGGGTAGTGATGTTTGGCATATTTCGATATGTGTTGATGTTACTTTACCCATGTTTTAACCACTTCTTGATGTTATTTGATCTTTAAAATTTCCAACATGGTTTAATTATTGGTTTTATGACTAATTAAGTTATGTGTGACGATTTAATGTGTTTGGAGTACAAAATATGAAGAAAAGGTGGTCTAGCCAGAGGAAGAAGGGTTGGATGCGTCTCATCCAACCTAGAAAAACTACATCTTTCGTGCACCCTTAGCAGTGAAGTCAGCCCATAGCGTCCGCCATAGCATCCGAGACTGGGAAGTAGAAGAGAAGGGTGGATGCGTCGCGTCCACCCTCACATGCAAAGTTAAGAAATGGAGGAACAAAGGGTGAATGCGAAGCATCTACCCTAGCATGCGAAGCTGAGAAGTGGAGGACGAGGTGGATGCGACGCATCCACCCTAGCATCAATCCCTGAAGCTGATTTGGATTAGAAATAGGAGAACTTTGGCCCACGACTTTGGTACGCAATATATAAGCCAAAAACGCCTCTTTTAGGTCATCTAACATATTGGGAAGGGGGAAAAAAGCCACGACAAAGCTGTGGAGGCCGGAATTCATCAAGTTCCATCTTTCTCCCACCAAACTTAGTAATTTTTATGTTTCTTTATATGATTTGTTGTTTGGCTACCATGTCTATATAGAGCTAAACTTCACGTTCTAGGGTTGTGGTTCTTTCATGACTATTGTTATTCGGATATTGATTTTGACTTCTTGATTTATCATATTAGTTTATTTATTCAATCTTGCGCTTAATTATTTAATTGCTTGATCACCAATTGAATACTATCTACGAATCTAGAATTGAACTCGAAAGTGGGAATTCTATATTGCATATAAGATTGAGTAGGGCAAGTTCTTGAACTCGGGTATCGGGGAACGGATTCGTAGTTAGGATAGACATATACCTAATTGCCTTGCTTGGTTGATTTACAGGAATTATTAATGCGTTCTTGTTGATTCTAACTCCATAGACATATAGGCGTTAGGTAAGCTTGAATATGCGAGTAAGAACTCGACAGATTCTTATGAGCATTAACCCTGTCAACCAATAAGCTAGATAAATTAGTCGGTCAATTCAATTGAAGAATACAATAGGATTGTTAGATAGCCCATAACCCTAGATCGTTTTCATTACATTGATATCATTAAAATCTGCTCTTTCTCTGTTCAAAGTTTATTATTTATATTTTTCTTATTTAATTAGTTTAGAATAAAATATTTTTAGATTTAATTCTTGTTTAGATAATTGGGATAGTCTAATTTAGTTAATAGTTAATCATAAGTTCTCGTGGGTTCGACATCCGACTTTTAGTCACTTTATTACTTGACGACCGCGTATACTTGCGTGAGTGTGTTTGGTCGCAACAGTCAGCTATGACATTAAAATCCCCTATAATGGCCCACTGACCATTAATCGTACTGGATAAGTTAACTAGTTTACTCCAAATATCTCTCATTAGTGTTGTCCTACACTAAGCATAAACAACAGATATATGAAAGATATTGGAAGTGTTGATGTGTTACAATTTACAGGTTACTTGTTGTTCAGAATTTTCAATAATAGAAATATCAAAATCATTGGTCCAAAACAACCAAATCTTATTGTTGACATTAGCAAACATCCCTGCATGCTTAGATGTCTCATATATAGAGTCATCTGCTCATCTACGACAAAAGGTTCTTGTAAGCAAATAAAGGTGATAGTGTACTCTCTCTTAAGGGTTTTGAGTCTTTCAAAGGCACTCTGTGTTCTAACACTCCTTATATTCCATGTAAGCATATTAATCATTGGAAACAATTGGTGTCAGACCTATGTTCATATTGTTGGTAGACTCTTCCATCTCCATATTAGGCCACTCAGTAGAAACACTGATTAACCCCTTTGGTGATAGATTGATGTGATATGTGGTCTTTTGTTGATTGTGAGCTACTACCTTGGCTGACTTACCTCCAGAGCCTAACTTTTTCTTGACTAAATAAGGAAGCTGACCATCATACATTGATTCATTTTCAGTTGGTAACTGAGTTTCCTAAACCTTTTCCTCTGGATCTGATTCAAAATGAGAGTACTCATCAATGTCATTACCTTTATTCTGAGAGTTACTTTCCTGAGCAGTAGGTTCTAACTGAATCCTTTTACTCATCGCCTGAAGAGTTTAACCAGATTGAGTAGGATTAATAGCCCCTAAAGTCCCTGGCAATGTGTTGAAGACTTGTTTCCCTAGTATCTTCCTTTCCTGTATAGAAACTGTTATGTTTCTATCTCCAGGTGGTACTAAAGAACTTGGATCTTTTATAGTTACTTTTGGAGGTCTTCTAGGATCTGACACCTCCTGCGTAGCATCTTTCATGTTCCTTCCCACCTCAGGTGGATGTTTTCCTATTACATTAGCATGGAAAGCTTCATTTATTCCAGTTTTGGATTTAACTTTGTTCACCTCTCTTGTTTCTTTCTTCCATTTCCTCTCATATGAAGGTCCAGTTTTTACAAAGAAAGCATTTACTTTTGGCCTATTAATTTTCTCAGATTTGGGTCTCACAGAGGTGGCCATCACCCTCTATTCAACTGGGGTTTTCATTTCCACTTTTATAACATTCATAGTTTGGTCATTCACTTGAATAATGTCCTTGGATACATTAGTAGTAATGTTTGTAACTTTGAGGACTCCTTTTGTTGTAGTTGACTAATATTTCACCTGCTTAGTATTGTTTAGTATAGTGGTTGTCACAACTTGTGGAACTTTGTTGGTGTTTTTTCCTTTCTTACCTCTACCATTAACCACAATTTTCCAATCCTCTTCTTCTTCAAAAAATTTTACCTCCATAGTTGAAGACCCCTGAGCCTTTTTAGTTGTGTTGCTTTCTTTGTTGTCATCCACTTGCATTTCATTAGCAGCATTATTTTGAACCTCATTAGTTGTGCTCTCATTTTCTTTGGGTCCTTCGCGTTCATTCCTCCTAGTACCCTTTTGCTCTTGCCTTAGCTCATGGTGTAATATTCTACATTTCACTTCACTGTGTCCTTGCATTTTACAATGATTGCAATACTCTAGAATAGTCTCATATTCCATTTTTTGAATAATAGTTTCCATTTGATCCTTCTCATTCTTAATATTAATTTGCACCTCATGAAGCAGGGTTCTAGTGATATCAATTTCATCTTTGATTTTAGCGGTTGTAGGCCTCGTTTTTGAGTGTGTGACTCTATCTATGACGATTGGAAAGCCAATTGGTTTCACAATTCGACAAAGTGCATCCCATTCAAAATATTGCCATCTCAAATTAGGAAGGTTGACCTATACCAGAGCCAGAGTAGTTTCAAGTTCTGGTTTGAAATCACTGGTCCATTTTATTAATTTCACCTGCATGTCACAAATTGTAAGAAAGTTTCTAGATTTAACGTTTCTATGGTCTTCTTCGAGGTCAAAATCAATAAGTACTAAGATCTCTTAAGAACACGTACATAGGAACATCTAAATGGAGCATAAAACTTTAGTCACTTTTAACAAGTACACCAATAGTATGTCTGAATTCTCCAGATAGATTTGCCACGTAGCAGTAAAAGATTTCCATCCTTCAAATGGATATAGCCTTTTATCAATAGACCAATTGTAATAACTTCACAAAGATTTTTGTCACGACTCAATTTTACCTATAAGTCATGATGGCGCACAACGTCACAGTTAGGCCAGCCAACTAGTGAATTAAACATATATTTATTCCTTTAAAAATTATCCGAGTAATTAAACTCTTCTTACTTAAAAGATTTAAGAAAATATGAACGGTTCTGATTAAATAAAAATCGAGAAAAATAATTAAATCCACAATTCTACTAGTGTATGTGCCAAGACCTGGTGTCATAAGTATATGAGTTTCTAGTAGATTGTACAAAAATTCTAAATGTTGTCTGAAATAAAATAGGCAGAATACAAATTCAAGAAGAGGCACTAGTTGCTGTAGAGCGACACAGAAAGACAGCTCACCACTAGACCTCGGGGTAACGTGGATGCGCTCCGGTAGGACCACCTAAAACTCCTGTCTCAGATCCTGCACAAAAAGTGCAGCAAGTGTAGCATGAGTACGTAAACAACGTGTACCCAGTAAGTATCAAGTCTAATCTCGAAGAAGTAGTGACGAGAGGTCGACTTTTACACTCATTATGGGTCAATAATATTAAAGATAGAATTGTTCAAATAAACATGATTTATGTGAATAACAATAATTTTCTTAACAAGCAGAAATAGAAAATTCTTTCAAATTCAATAATTTCCAGTAATCAATTATTTTCACAAGCTGCAATAAAATGTCAAGGCATCGTGTAATTATTATTATTAAGTACGATTTATGCCAAGGTCGTTCGGCCCGGTCTAGAGTGTCGTGTACACTGCCGAGGGACGTGCGACACGATCCATAGATGCATCTATGTTGCCGAGGCGTTTGGCCCGTTCCACAAGAAAGGAGGACATTTTCTTATGAACATCCGGAATAAGAAGTTATTATAAGGCTAACACATAAGGATGTACAATTTCTATTAACTGTCAAGTAATTTGCACAAAAATTCAAGTATATGAAATTTCGGTCCTTTACTATTTCCTCTAACAATTTGAAATATAATTCCAGTACTTTAATTAATAAAGGATGCAATCATTACAAGTAATTCATGATTTGAGTCCTAAGCTACCCGGACATATCATAACTAGTAGCTACACACGGACTCTCATCACCTTGTGCGTACGTAGCCCCCACAATTAGCAACAATTATTTATTTAAATCACCTATGGGGTAAATTCCCTCTTACAAGGTTCGACAAGAGACTTACCTTGTCTCAAAGTCTACTTCCCGATCACAATGTCGCATTAAAGTCTCAATTCGATGCCGAAAAATCCGAAATTATTCAAATATTATACAAATAATTATTATATGCTCAATAAATTCGAAATTAGACCATTAAATTAATTACCCGACCCAAAATGGTAAAATTTCTAAAATTCATCCCAGGTCCACATGCCCGAATTCCAAAAATTTTCGGAGAAAATTGTTACCCATAATCTCAAGAACTCAAATATACAATTTCCATCCAATTCCATAACCATTTACGTGGTTCAAATCTCATCTTTTTTTGTCAAAACCTAGATTTTTCATCCAAACTCTTGATTTTCACGATTTACATGTTATAATCTATCCATAATCTATATATTTAACTCAAAGTGTGTAGAATTAACTTACCTTCAAGTTGCTAGTTAAAATCTCCTGTCAAAAAGCTCCAAAATCGCCCAAGAATGGAGGAAATATAGGCAAAAATGGCCGAGCCTCGCCCCTTTAAAATGTACTGCTCAAACAGCATTTTCGCTTCTGCGGCTCTGCATCTGCAAAAAAGACCTCACAGATGCAGCTCCCCCTTAGCCGGCTCGCCCGCTTTTGTGGCCCTTGGACCGCTCATGCGGTCGCTCATCTGCGCCCAGTTCGTCCGTACCTGCGACTTCTCGGTTGCCAACACTTGGCTGCTTCTGCGAGCTTTGGACTCGCTTCTGCGAGCTCGCACCTGCGGCTAGCCTTCCGCTGGTGCGATTACACCAGAAGCCTGGTGCAACAACTGCTCTTCAAATTTCCAAACTTAGTCGAGGCCCCCGGGGCTCTGCCCGAACATACCAACAAGTTTGAAATTATAAAACGGACTCGCTCGAACCCTCGGGACATGTAAAACAACATCAAAACTACCTCAAACCAAATTGATTCAACTTAAAATTTTTAATTCTTCAAACTTACTCTGAACGCGCCGAAACATACTTAAACTACTCAGAATGACACTAAATTTTGCGTGTAAGTCTTAAATCGCCATACAGAGCTATTCTCGGGCTCGTAATTCCAAACGAACCTCGATTACTCCAAAACCTACTCCAAACCAAATTTAAAGAACCTTAAACCTTTAAATAGCTTTTTTTTAACTATTAAGCACCGAAAACCTATTGGAACCGTCAAATCCCGATTCCGGAGTCGTTTTCTAAAAATACTGACCGAAGTCAAACTTAGCCATTTTAAAGCCAACTAAGGAATCAAGTGTTCCGATTTCAACCTGAATACTTCCAAATTCCGAATTAACCATCCCTACAAGTCATAAAATAATAAAAATATATACGAGAAGCTTTATTTATGGGAACAGGGTTCTAGAAGGCAAAACTCCCGGTTGGGTCATTATAATTTTCATGTCCTAATCCTAATCGAATAGCTCTAGACAAGTCCTACTGGAACACGGAAGAGTTAGCTTACTGCTTTTGTGCAATTGATCCCACATCGACTAAAATAATTACATGGTCTCCCTTTAATGCCTATATATAACGTATGCTTAGCCTCTGTCAACATCAGTTCATGGTATTTCTTGTCGCTTTAATTCATAGTTGACAAGTGATTTTTTTTTTCTACTGCGTTTTTCCTTTTGCTGTCTTTTCTTTTCCTATTTTTTAGGCCAAACAAGAAAGATAAATTCATGACGGTATAGATATGATCAAATTCACAACAACATGCAAGAGGATAAATTTCTCGAAATATATAGACAGATAAATCCACATTGCCATATAGACGGATAAATTCATACCAACATATAGACGGATAAATCTTCATCACCATATAGACGGATAAATCCATACCAACATATAGACGGATAAATCCATACCAACATATAGACGGATAAATCTATACAACATATAGACGGATAATTTCTCATCACCATATAGATGGACAAATCCACATCAACATATAAACGGACAAATCAATATCACTATATAGATGGCCAAATCCACATCACTATATAATCGGATAAATCCATATCAACATATAGACGGACAAACCCCCATCACCATACAGACGGACAAATCCATATCAACATATAGACTAACAAATCCATATCACTATATAGATGGCCAAATTCACATCACTATATAGATGGATAAATCCATATGAATATATAGACGGACAAACCTCGATCAACATATAGACGGACAAATCCACATCATCATATAGACGAACAAATTCATATCACCATATAGACGTATCAAATCCATGACAACATATAGAAGGGTAAAATCCATGAAGAGGCTGACTTAAGGTGCAAATGGACTTAAACGTCCACCTTAAGATTGGAAAATTATAGTTCCTTTTAAGGACAAACTTACGAAAAGGTCAACTTAAGGTGCAAAGGGACTTCGACGTACACCTTAAGATTGAAAAATTATTGTTCCTTTTAAGGACAAATCCGCGAAGAGGTCAACTTAAAGCGCAAAGGGACTTCAACGTCCACCTCAAGATTAAAAAATTATAATTTCTTTAAAGGAAAAACCCGCGAAGAGACCAACTTAAGGTGAAAAGGGACTAACATGTCCACCTTAAGATTGGCAAATTAGAAAACTTCAACTTAAAGACTTGGTGGACTTTGCAGATTTCAACTTGAAGACCAACAAATTTGAAGATTTGACGGACTTGAAAAGTTGGTGGACTTTGATGCTTCAACTTTAAATTTCAACTTGAAAAATTAGCAAACTTGAAAACTTCAACTTTAAGACTTGTAGGGCTTAAATAATTTAACTTGAAGACTGGCGAATTTGAGGACTTCAAATTGAAGACTGACGGATATAAAGACTTGGAGGGATTGAATACTTCCACTTAAAGTTTGGCGAACTTCCATTCTTCAACTTGAAGGGCGGTGGACTTGTAAAATTCAACTTGAAGAGCAACATACTTGAAGATTTGGTTGGCTTATATAATTCAACTTGCAGACCGACAAACTAGAGGACTTCAAATTGAAGATTTGGCCTTCTACTAAAAGTCTACATCCATCAATCGGAGATGCAAATTTGCTATTGAGGATTGCCCCCCTTAGACCACCAATCTTCAATAAGACACAAAGTTTGTATAAGCCCGATTTTTTAGTTCTAATCAAATGGATTATATTCCAACATTCTTCCTTCGAATAACGATTGGTGTAACATGTATCTTTTGAACTTATGTGGCTGAACTCAGAATAAAACTCTAAGATACCTACGTACCTCGATGAAGAGGATCAAGTCATACCGTAGTTCAGAATGGGTGATTTTTTTTTTAATTTTTTTTTTTATGTCCTAACTTTTTCCTAGGCCGTATCTTTCGAGGTTTTCAATCTAGCGGACTTTTTTTTGGGGTCGTACATAGTTTATACTCTTGCGGGCAAGGAGTGTAGGAGTATGCTGTTTATGCTAATGCATTAAGGAGAATTGCAACTCCAAGGATAATACTTCTTTAAAAACTTGCCATTGATAGGGCTGATTCTCATGACATCTGCATCAACCAGCTTGTATGCCCCACTTGAGTAAGCTTCTTGTACGACATATGGCCCACCCATTTTGAAGTGAACTTTCCTACAGGTTTATGGTAAGTTATAATGGGTGTTCATACGACAAGGACTTGATCTCCTACTTGAAAGGATCTCGGGCGAACTCTTTTATTGAAGGCGCGAGACATTCGAGCTTGATAACATTTAAGACTCGGTTAAGCTTCCAATCTCTTCTCATCAAGAGCCTCCATCTCTACTAATCGAAGCCAAGCATTTTCTTTATCAATGATCCCTTCTTGAATAGCTAATTGTAATGAAGGTATTCGACGTTCGAGTGGCAAGACGGCTTCGACTCCATAAACGAGTGCATAAGGGGTCGCTTGTGTTGGCGTGCAGTGAGTTGTCCTATATGCCCACAAAGCTTCTTCCATACGGTCATGCCAATCTCGTTTGGATTCGGAGACAACTTTCTTTAATAAGTTGCATAGAGTTTTGTTGAATGCCTTAACTAGACCATTGGTGGCATCTTGTACATAGAAGAGTTACGTTGCTTGAAGCCAAAGAGATCACAAATCTTGTTCATCAACCTATTGTCAAATGGCTTTCCATTATCCGTTATTATGTAACGAGGAATGCCAAAGCGATAGATTATGTTTACTCGGATGAAACTTGTAACATTTTCCTTCTTTACTTCCTTAAGAGCCATAACTTCAGCCCATTTTGAAAAGTAGTCAGTTGCAGCCAAGATGTATAGGTGTCCACCAGAGGATTTTGGCAATGGTCCAACAACATCTAATCCCCAAGCGTCAAACGGCAAGGATGCAACAGTCGGGTGCAACACTTTAGGAGGCTGATGAATAAAATTCGCATGAAATTAGAAAGCCTTGCATCTCCGAGCATAGTCCAAGCAATCTTTTACAATCGTTAGCCAATAATATCCCATCCTTTTTATATGAAAGTGTAGCTATGGTCCAGATTGGTGTGACCTACATACCCCAGAATGTGCTTCTTACAAAGCTTAGAGTGCTTCATCTTCTCCTAAGCATCACAAGAGTACTCCCTCGAATGACCTTTTGTATGGAGTATCTTTGTAGTAGAGGAAGTGAGGTGCATGATGACGGATTTCAGTCCTTCTCCTCGGATTTTTTGGAAGTATCCCATAGCTTAAGTAGTCGATGATGGGTTGTCTCCATTCTTCCTTCTCAACTTCAGAAATGGCCACAAGATGCTCGAGTTCATTTTCTTCACTTTCACCCTTATTTGGCAATGGTACTACCCATTTTTGGCAGATAGTAACTTGCGCTTGATTATACAGGGTTAGCGATAAAGCTAGGGAAGCTAAAGCATCAGCCTTCTTGTTTTTATTCCTAGGCATATGTTGAATAATTACATCACCAATCCATCCCATCAATTTATTAGCATAATTATGATAAAGGCGTAGTTCAGATTTCTTGACCTCGTAACTACCTAAAAGCTGATTGACCACTAACTAGGAGTCACCAAAGACTTGCAATTGCAACTGCTTCATATCAACATCTATTTCAAGCCCAAGTATTAATACTTGATACTCAGCAATATTGTTGGAAAAAAGTTGTGTCAACGTAAAAGAGTAGAGTAGAACTTCGCCTTGAGAGGTGATAAATACTATGCTAGCACCAACTCATCTGCGATGCGCATCACCATCAAAGTACATCTTCCATGGAGGTTGAACTTCAATGACCATTGCTTTCTCATAAGTTAGTTCATCAATTAGCTCCCGTATCATCAGGTATCAGATGATCTGCCAAGAAGTCTGCCAATGCTTGTCCTTTTACAGCCTTTTAAGGGATGTACAAAATTTCAAATTGTTGAAACTGGAGGTACCATATTGCTAGTTGATCACTAAGAACAGGTTTTGACATCACGAACTTGATGGAATTTTCTTTAGAAACAAGACGAACAACATGAGCTTGAAATTAGTGCTTCAACTTTTGAATTGAGAAGACTAGCGCCAAACACAACTTTTCAATTGGCGAATAATTCAGTTCGTTTGGTGTCATTATCCTGCTCAAGTAGTAAAGGGAGTTTTCTTTCCCCTTACTATTTTCTTGGGCCAACAGTGCTCCAACAGACCTTTCTTGTGCTGAAATATATAGTATCAATGAATTTCTAGGTATATGGGCTGCCAAAATCGGAGGCTTCATCAAGTATGTTTTAATGTTTTCAAAGGCATTGCCACAAGCTTGGTCCCACTTAAAAGGAACGCCTTTCTTCATGAGGTGACTGAATGGTTAGCACCTCCTAGCTAGGTTTGAGATGAATCTCCTAAGGTATGCTAGCTTTCCTTACAAACTTTTTAATTCATGAATATCGCGAGGCTCAGGCATCTTCAAAATGTCATCCACTTTGGCTTGATCAATGTTGATCCCTCGATGTCGACAATGAAACCAAGGAACTTTCCAGAAGTAACTCAAAAGGGACAATTCAATGGATTCATCCTAAGTTGGTACCTCTGGAGAAACTCAAACACCATTCTCAAGTCTTTCAAGTAGTCGCTCTTCTCTCTTGATTTTACCACCAAGTCGTCAACATAACATTCGACATTCTTGTGGAGAAGATCATCAAAAATATTCTGCATAGCCCTTTGATAAGTCGCACTAGCGTTCTTCAAACCAAAAGCCATTACATTGTAGCAATAAATACCCTTTGGGTACAGAATGCAGTAAGCTCTTCATATTTTGGCGCCATTTGAATTTGGTTATAGCCTGATAAACCGTTCATAAATGACATTGCCTTGTACCCAGTAGTAGTATCGATTATCAGCTCTGTAATAGGAAGCATGAATTTATCTTTGGGACACGCATTGTTGAGATCTCTGAAGTCAACGCACACCCGAATCTGGCCATTCTTCTTTCTTACAGGGACAATACTTGAGACTCATGTTGGATATTTGACTTCGCGAATAAAGCCAGCTTCAATGAGCTTGTTAACTTCACTTTCAAACAAGGGAACCAAGTCCGACCTAAAGCGCCTTTGGGCTTTCTTAACAGGGCAAACATCATTCTTGACTGCAAGGTGATGAACTGCTACTTTAGGGTCCAAGCCAGGCATATCTTTGTAACTCCAAGCAAAGACATCCTTGAACTTCTTGAGTAACTCGATATAAGTTCTTTATTCATCGATTGCTAGTAAAGCACTTAGGTATGTGGGCCTTGGTTCTTCATTTGTGTCAAGGTTAACTTCTTTTAAGGAATCAATCGTTGCCTTCACTCCTTCTTCAAGTTCCGGGGGAGCATATTCCGCATCTTCATCTTCTTGAGGTTCCCCATCATTGAAGGATATGTGATAACACGGTGAAACATCCTCCAATTTCACATCATCCTCCATTAGAGATGAAACACCTTCCTCGCCTTGTGCAGTGACATGATACGAAGAACCCACACTTTCTTCGTCTTCATCATGTTCTTTAGTGTAGACCATAGTGTATGGCTTCACTTTTAGTACCCCATCACACAAAACCATGACTTTTGTTTGTCGCCTCATTCTGGAAGGAACCAGACTTTTGAAATCCTTAGAGATCTTCTGAATTTTGGGCGAAGCGGGTGTTCTTGTATTTTGATAATTTCTTCGGAACTTATTCCCTTTCTTTAATGGACACAATCTCTCAAATACAAAAGTCTTCACAGTTGATTTTCCAAGTCGATCAAAGACAAAAGGCTTGCTAGAAGCGATTGATTTATCTTCTACGGTGATATAATAGATGCTCGCCCTTCTTATGGAGATGTGCACTAGTGACGGTTCCCAAATCTTTACGTGGTTTCCTCGTCATGGCTTCTAATGGGATCTTCCCTAACTTTGATGGCTCATTGGGATGTATCTAGCTTTTGCAAATAACCTGTAAGCATTAGGATCAAAACCTTTATTTGTTCGTTTTGTAGGGAGAGCCACATTCTGCAAACGATTTTAGGCCGCAAACCCTACAAGTGGCTTTGAGGACAACTTTACTGCCTCAATTCGTTTTACCGGAAGAGTTAACTCCTTTAGCATATTATTTTGGAGGTTAGATGATTCACCTTCATCTTTCTTCTTTTTAGGGACATATTAGAGTGCAAGAGCTACTTTCTTGCCATAAGACGCAATATCCCCTCTATAAGATTTATTCGAGTTAGGTTGCACCTCTTCAGTAACAGCTTTGGCTCTACTAGCATTCACCTCAGCTCTTTTAGTTGTGGGCTCGTCATTTTTGTTTTTCATGACATCATAAGTGTAATGCCCCGTAATAATTTTCTAATGATTTAAGTTTTCAAAGTGCACCAACGGTATCTGGGAATAACATATTTGAGTATTAAAGGAGACCTATGGGATAGATCCACATCATGTTGAATTGATAATTTATGTTTAAGGTGTGTTAGAACATACTATGGATTTTGGGAATGGCAAGAACTTGCATGGAACAAGTTGGACACATTAAGTGGAAATGATGTTTCAACTGGCACAAGGCCCAGTTTCAAATGCATAGAACTCCCTCAATATAATGCCTTAGGTAGTGATCTACCTATAAAATTAAAGACCTTTGAATCTTGATTCCAACCCATCAAACCGTTTGTCATTTAGATATGTATAAAGAAAGTTATGGCCATTTTACTATACATATGTCATATGCGCGGCCAGATGCACGGCCGCGCATATTTGAGAGTTTCTGCCTCAGGTGCGAGGCCAATCCGCGTTCAAATCTGCGACCATGCACGTGGGAACTCATTAAATAACCCCAAGGCCAGGAATAGAGGGGTTAAGTCATTTTGGCCAAAATTCTGATATTTTTAGAGTGAGAAAGAGTGTCTTAGAGTGAGAATGTGTTCTTCAATAATTGTTCTTCAATTCTTGCTCAAATCTTTGGAGATTAACAAGGAAAACTTATTAGATCTTCATCCTAGAGGTAAGATTCTACACCCTAACCCTTAATTTTGAAATTTTCTAAAAAAGGGTAATTAGCAAGACAATTCTTGGGTATGAGAGTTGTTTATTTTCTTGCATGTGTTATCAAAGTATGTAGGAAGATTGTTGAGCTAAAAATGGTAAAGATTGGGTTGTGGGATGATGGAATCCTCCATTAAAGGACCTTGAAACCTTATGCACACCTAGTGTTTGATAAAATGCTCAAATGAGCTAGAACCATAATCATCCTCCTAATTTTGGTTCAATTTATTATATTTCTACAATAGATTGAAGTTGCTAAGAATTCCAGAATATTTTAGAGTTTAAGGAAGCTCAATTGAGGTATGTTGGCTAAACTTTCTCTCTTAGAATTGAATTCCATAATGTTTACGTAAGATCAAGTATGATTGGCTCAAGATTCCTAACTTCTATATTATGGGTTATTCCCTATAAGTTTGATTATCCCGAATGAGCCTTATGTCGAAAGATAGATGTTCAAAGTATGGATTGTGTATTAAAATGTTATGGCTTTGAGTCGTGTTTCAATGAAAGATAGTATGCCAAATTATGTGAGAAAATCTCAATATTCTTAAGACTCTTAATTACTCATATGTGTACATAAAGTCTTGATTGGAAATGTCTTATTATTGATGACCTATAAAGATGGTTGGAAGTGAAATAAGTGAATTGGGGATATAAAGTGTGGCCAGCGTGCCAATAGTGAAAGTTATACTTGTGGCCAATGGTGACAATGAAATGAAATAATATGAGAAAGATTATGAAATGAGCTTTGACTCAATTATTCTAAAATTGACTTCGATAATATAATTGGCTAAAAGCTTATGAACTCAAGTGATGCCCAAATGTGGCTGTTTTAGCTAATGATATGCTTTGTAAGTATTTTTCAATGTGTTTTGTGTTCTTACACATTCGTGAGTGGAAATTGTGTATGATTTTAACTTGTGTTTCGATTGCCAACCATTTTACTCTATTTATTGGAAAGAAATCTATTGTGTTTAAAGCCTTCATTACTAATGGACTTAAAGTTGTGAATTCCAGAATATTCTAGTTGCTGATAATTATGATGATGATCTATGAAAGGGAAGAAATGAAAGTGTGAAATATGATATACGGCCATAGTGCCATGAATGAATAAGAATATGTATGGCCAAGGGAGCAAATGAAATAATGATATTGTAAGTAGTTGAAAGTAATGGTTAAGTGATAGATGGTGGGAAAGGTTATGAGACGAATGTATCTGTACTTATGTTTCCAATGTGTTATAAGCTCTTACTCCCTCACGAGAAGAGGCTATAGAGTTCCTAAATATTTTAAACGTTCTTGATGTCCTGTGATCACCTATGGCAATTAGAAGTAAGTGATGGTATGAACATGAAATGTTGCCGTTTGCCAAAATGAAATTTATCAGGTGTTGTGTGTCTATGGTTTCTATCATAGTATGTATGCTACTAAAATAATTAATGTAAATGAATTCAATGTTAAGTCCCCAAGAATCATGAACATAGCTAATAACCATAAGTTGATAAGAGGGTATATATGAGGTGGAAGAGAGATGTCCTATGCTAAATGATGATAAATCTTATGAAAACGAATTTGGGCCATGTGCCACTGAAATTGGCTTATTGATTCACCATACATGTGCTAATGTAATGAGCGATGTTTCTCCATAATGAGCATGAACATGAAGTGTCTCAATGATCCGGGAACTTACGATCTTAAAAGTAGTGTTAATCATGCCTCTTTGACTTTATATATATGGTTATGTGCATAATAATGTGTTATGAACTCTACGGACGGGCTATGAAACGCATAGGTATATTGTGTTATGAAACCGTATGGACGGTCTATGAAACACATAGGTATATTGTGTTATGAAACCCTATGGACGGTCTATGAAACACATAGGTATATTGTATTATGAAACCCTATGGACGGTCTATGAAACACATAGGTATATTGTGTTATGAAACCCTATGGACGGTCTATGAAATGCATAGGTATATTGTGTTATAAAACGCACAAGTGTATTTGTATTGTATATGTAATCCTGTGAATGGTCTATAAAACGCACATGTGTATTGTAGAAGTAAACACTGTGAACGGTATATGAAACACACAAGTGTATTTGTATTGTGTAAGTAAACACTGTGAACGGTCTATGAAACGCATAGGTGTATTGTATAGGTGATACTGTGAATGGTCTATGAAATATATAGGTACAAGATAAAAGAGGGATATGGACGGTCTAGTGAGACGCATTGTTAAATCAGACATTACGTGCCATTTTCATTGGCCTTGTTTGTACATATTGTTTAAATTACTTTATATTATGTGTTCCACATATACATCATATTGGCATTCTATTTTGAAAGAGGATTTTTAGCTATACATACTAGTGCTATTCGACAGTACTAACGTCCCTTTTGCCGGGGGTGCTGCATCTTTTAATGGATGAAAGTATACTTCTACAGGATGATATGGATCTTTGATAAGGATCTTCTGCGCAGCAGATTATGGTGAGCCCGCTACAATTCCAGTAGGCATTTGAGTCTAGTTGGTTTTATGTACTTAGGTATCTATTGTCATAGAAGCTCCATGTACACTGTGGGTCATGTACTTAAGTTTTTGAGTTTCATCATGTATTTATGTTCACAAATATTTATGAAGTTATGTACCCATCACGAGAGAAAAAGAAAAGAAAAGAAAAGAAAAGAAAAGAAAAAAACAATTTCGGGCCATTGAGCCAAATGCATTCAAATATGAAAGTCATGATGTAATTATGTTTTGATAAATCAAGAATGAGTTATGATGAGAGGTTGATGTAACATAGGCTTGCTCGACTGGGCTCACTCGATTGAGCGCCGGTCGCGCTCCTCGAGTTCGGGGCGTGACAATAAGATTTTAGCACCTTCACAGCACGGTTCTTCAAGTAGAACTTTGCATCGGCGAAGTGTGACTCAGTCTTGGTGATTGGCTCATCATCAGTAACTATCTTCTTCTCGACTTCACCCTCATAGTATTTTAAACATTCATGGTAGGTTGATGGAACTACTTTATTCTCATGTATCCAAGGCCTTCCAAGCAAGACATTGTATGAGGTCTTTGCATCGGTCACATGAAACCATGCACTTGATTGCATATCTTCAATGGTGATTCTCATCCTAAAATAACCTATGGCTATTTTCCCCCTTGGTTGAATCCTTGAATCATCACACTACTTTCCAATAGTTCGTTCATGGGAATACCAAGTTCTTTCACAATACGAATTGGAAAGATGTTCACTGAGGATCCTCCATCAACCAAAATTTGATTTAACCTTTCATCGCGCATAGAGCCAACTAGGTACAACAGGTGGTTATAAGGAGTGTCACCTAGTAGAAGATCGCCATTTGTGAACGTAATTATTTCCTCACAAGCATTAACTTCTTGAGGAATGGACTCGGTGAGCTTTTACGAAGATGGTGTCGATGGTAGGTTATCACTCTTTACTTCCCCTTTGTCAGCATAGCAACAAGAGGCCTCAATACTGTCATGGGAAATCTTCCTGCGGAACCAACTTGGTAAGAACTCCTCCAAGGTCACTGAATGTCATGGCTTTTGAGGATGGTGCACATCCACATTTGCTTTATTCAAATGCTTAACTGGATTCCATCTCCTTGGTCCTTTTCACCATCATTTTCCTTGTTGGTTGTTCTATTGATTCTTTTCGTTTGCTCCTTTTGTGGCGCCTACGGCGAGTCACCAATGTCCAACCCTCATCATCATCATGGTCGTCTACTTCGACTTTGTTATTTTCTAGTAATTCTTCACCTTTATTTCTCTTAAACTGCATAGCTCATCTATACTGAATGAGTCAAAGGTAATAAAGACTTGGTACGCACTTGCCTTCTCATCTTCAAGCACGATCTTCTTTTCACCGGCCAAGTCCATAACTTTGTCCTTGAAGACAAAGCACTTCTCCAGAGGGTGGCTCACGAGTTGATGGTATTTGCACTAATTTGGGTCATTCATTTTACCAGCTTCATTTGGCCGCTTCATTTCCGGAAGCTCAATGAGATTTAACTCGAGGAGTTCTTCAAATATTGCTGGCACATTAGAATCTAGAAATGGGTACTCATTCTCTTGCATTTCTTTTAGAGTCAACTTTTCACTTGGTCTATCTTGAAAAGAAGTGGATTTCGCATTCTGCTCCTTGCTCACCTTCATTGTGAACTTCACAGGTGATGTATTGACATTCATAACTTCTTTATTTTCATACTTGGGTGCAAACTTGCTACTTTTCCTGACTTCTTGTTTGTCGTTCCCTTTGCGAGGCTCATAGATAGGCATCCTTTCGTTTCCAGTGGATGCCATGCTTAAATCCATGTCACGGACACGAGTCACAAGTTCTTAAAATGTGCTAGGCTTGATACCTTGAAAGATGTAGTGGAGTCCCCAATGCATGCCTTGGATGCACATCTCAATGCCGAAAGCCTCACTAAGCCTGTATTTGAAGTTGAGGCTTGCATTCCTCCAACGATTGATAAAGTCGATAACTGGTTCACCCTTTGGTTGACGAGTACTTGTAAGTTCCACCATGCTTACAGTGTGCCTTGTGCAATAAAAACGATTGAGGAACTCTTGCTCTAGTTGATCCCATCTATCAATAGATCCCGCCTCAAGGTCTGTATACCAATCAAAAGCATTTCCTTTTAGCGAGCGGACAAGCTGCTTGACGAGGTAATCTCCATAAGTCTCAGCTGTGTTGCATGTCTCAACGAAGTGTGCCACGTGTTGCTTTGGATTGCCTTTTCCATTAAACTGTTGGAATTTTGGAGGTTGATAACTAGCATACATCTTCAACATATTGATCCTCGTAGTATATGGCTTTGCGTATGTAAGAGAGGACTTTGTAGCAACCTCGTACTTTCTTTTAATAGTTACTTCAATGAACTCCTTCAGTTGATCGATTGGAATCATCCCTTCAGATGCGACATGGATAGCCTTAGCGGATGCTACTTGTCTTGGGGGAGAATTACTCTCTGGAACCTCTAGGAGCTTGCCGGGTACATGGGTGGATTCTTCTTCCATCAAGATTCCCACCATGTCTGTTAGCTTGTTAATCCTAGAATCTTGATTTTGCATGCGCTTGGTCAAGCCAACGATTGCTTCCGTCAAGTTTGCCAACTGCTCTTCCATAGATGAAGTGCTTGTCACCATGGCTTGCACGATTGTTATGGATGATGTGGAGTAGCATGGATTGTCACACAGATTGATTCTCAAATGGCTCACACTATGCATTGTAAGTGGGGAGGATCCATCACTTGAAGCATCATTATTTTCCTTTACAACAGAGTACTTGGATCCGGAGAGGTCAAGCAGAGCAAGAGTTTTCTTGATCTTTTCAGCAATATCATTTCCTCATTCGAGTGCGTTTGTGGAAGATCTTGCTCCTTTTGAGGATGAAGATCTGAGAACAGGGGTTGATGCGGATGAAACTTGGGGTGCTTGCTGTCCTAACGAGCTTGCTTTGCTCCTCGTAACTGGTTCGAAGCTTCCAAAGGTAACATCGAGGATGCTTTTCACATCAGCATAGAACATGGAGTTAGCAGCCTTGGTGGATGTTGATCTGGAGTTGATTTTCTTTGAAGCCATTTCGACGTTCTTGGACTTTGGTGATTGAAAAGTTGAGATGAGAGGTATAGATTGTCCCACTGGCCGTGCCAGAATTTGTAGACAATAAATTTACGTCGAGAAAATAAAATCAAGACCGAAAAATATTGCAACAATCGTAGTATTTGATTTCAAATAGTTTGAGTGTTACAATCTTTATGGTTCCTCTGATTTTACTTTTTCAATATAAATTCAAGGGCATTTGAGCTTGATCTTGAATTTGAATTTGATTTATCTGTCGCGAACACTTTGATTGTTTCCACGAATTGTATCACGAACAAGTAGCCTTGATCTTGAACGCCTTGTATTTAATTTGACGTCGTTCTTGATCTTGAATACTTGAAATTTGTGTTGAAGTGCTTGAACACTTGCAGTTTGGAGAGAATTGTGGCATTTGATCGACGAGCTCCCTTGTGTATTCTTGTTATAACTTCTGGTATTTTTTCTAGGTTATAAAGACCTCTATTTATAGTTGTGGGAGGGAAGAGTTGTGATAAGAACAAACTCTTTCCGACCAATCAGATTGATGAGTGACAAACCCGCATTTGATTGGCTAGAACATGTCACTTGCATATGTGGCGCGATTTCATTGGCCTTTTAATTTGACTTGGCATGCCTTGTCATTTTAACACGTGGCATGATCATATTGGTTCTTCCGTTTGACTTGGCGCGCCACGTCATTTGACACGTGGCACCAAACTGGGCCTCTAGGAAGATGACATCTTGGACTTAATGAAGTGGGACTCATTATTTGTAGCCCAATTAAATTGGACTTATATAATTAATCCAATTATATTAGCCCAAAATATTTATTTGATATAATATCTTAAATTTAAAATATAGTCCAAATTATTTTATGAATTTAATTTTAATAAAATTTATATGTCTACATATATATTTAGAAGATGCATAGAAAATAAAAAACTCGCGTTCGTTATTAACTTCTCAAATAGTAATAACTAAACAAAGTAATCATTTTCTAAATTTATTAAAGTTTTTATTGACGTGCGACTAATTCACTAGTGAAGAAAATATATAAAGGGTTAATATGTTCATCATCCCTGCCTCAAAGTCTGTGTCACACACACAAAAAAAAAAAGCATTCAATGTTTCAGAATAATAAGATCGTACCAGTAATGTTATAGTATCTAATCATCCAACGGTGAATATTTTGCGGAACTCAGTTCCGTCAAATTTGAGGAATCCTTTCTAAGTGGTAAACAGACATGACAACATGTCCTGCTGTGCTACCTAAAAAGAAAAACACAGATTAGAAAACAGAAAATAATTGCATGGGCTGAAAAGCATTTATAACTATATTGGGTTTCAATGTAAGACAGGTTTCAATTTTGCGGAACTCAGTTCCGTCAAATTTGAGGAATCCTTTCTAAGTGGTAAACAGACATGACAACATGTCCTGCTGTGCTACCTAAAAAGAAAAACACAGATTAGAAAACAGAAAATAATTGCATGGGCTGAAAAGCATTTATAACTATATTGGGTTTCAATGTAAGACAGGTTTGAGATGCTGGCCTACCCTGGAGTTGCTCTTCTGAAGCAAACGGATTAAAGAGCAAAATTTCATCCACCCGGTTAAGTATCTAAAATCTAAGGACCCTGTAAAAGCAAAGATCACAAGTTTAGTACATCCAAATTGAAACAATATGCTAATTATAACAGATCACAACACCCAATGACACACACACCCAATGGAAAAAAAAAAGATCAGCACGTACGCTCTACTATTGAACAAGCAATACAGTTCCAATTACACATACCTTGTCAATTGTTCCATCCGAATTATCAGATTTATTTGGACCTCCAAGAAGCTTCGTTCCATCCAAATTACCGGATTCATTTTGGACTGATATTCGAAACTAAGTCACAGTTTTAAAATTAATTGAAATTTAGTCATTTTTTTAATTCTTTCGATAAAAATACCATAGCTTAATAAAGTGGCAGATACACGCTTCTTAATCTTTTTTTTTTCTTTCTAAAAGTTCTAACTCCGTTGGAATTTACCTGCGAAGAGTCTTTGAACTCCAACACAATGTGTTGGAGTTGTACATGTAGGAGTTTTAAAATCTAGTATATTATGCTGATTCTTTCTTTATTTTAGATAGAGTTATTTTGTTCAGATTCTATTTGTGCATTAAAAAGTACTTAGTATTCAATTACTTTACAAACACTGATATTATCAATCTGAAAAATGGCTAACTAACGCTACTTTTACCACCAGAACCCTTGGTGGTTATCTAAGAACTCTAATCAGCCAAAAAATAATAATTTTCTTCACAAATTTGACCAAAAAACAATTAACTTCAATTCAAAGTTGAGAATTTCATAGAATTGCTTTGCAAAGAACACATTTTATACTTGGTTACTAATCCATTGGGTTTGAAGAAAAATAGATAAGTCGATCAAGCAATGAAAAGAAAAGAACGAAATCAAACAAAAATGCAAGAAATTCACTACGATTTACTGAAAAGATAAATTTACATAGCATGTAAAGCCGTCTTAGTTATTTTTAGATCCAGACAAGTCTTTTATTTATTTTTTAATGAAGAGGAAGATTTTATTCATCACTAGGATCATTACACAGTAGGTAGTACACGCAGGTCGCTAACTGCTTTACCTAAACCCAGTTCAAAGAATTGCTTTCTGTTTCTCAATTACACGCTTTTCTTGAGGCCAAACCCAGGAGCAATTAAAGCACACTCGTAAATTGAGCGAAGAGGCGATAAGTCAAGTATATGACTTTTCTTCTTGGGCCATCTGAGCAGAAATTTGCAACTAGTATTCCACATTACATGGCCCGCGAAAATGATACAACGAAATGTCTTTTGAATAATTCTGGAGGCTATACATATTCCACATTATATTCCACATTGACTTCCAGTTTTTCTAATTCTACCCGTATTTTACAAGCTGAGAAATTAATGCCATTGCCTCGCACGACTTGTAATGATTCACTACAATATAAATTAAAGCTCTACCCTGCACAATAACCAAAACAAACAGCTGAATTTCATCCTTTAGTCATGATGATGGTTCCCAGAATATTATTTTCTTTACTTCAGTTTTTCACTCTCTTATATCTCTCCACAGTTTCTTTTGCTTCTACTGAGGAGGCAACTGCTCTCCTCAAATGGAAAGCGACTTTCCAAAACCAAAATAATACCTTATTGGCTTCATGGAAACTAAGTCCTGTTGGTTCCAAGAATTCTTCCAGCGTTGGAGCGACAGGTTCTGATGCATGCAGGGGCTGGTATGGAGTTACATGCTTAAATGGAAGGGTCAACAGGTTGAATATTATAAATGCTAGTGTTGTTGGCACACTCTATGATTTTCCATTTTCATCTCTCCCTTTTCTTGAATATGTTGATCTTAGCATGAACCAGCTCTCTGGCACAATCCCCCCTGAAATAGGTAAACTCACTAATCTAGTTTATCTTGACTTGTCCATCAATCAGATTTCAGGCACGATCCCACTACAAATCGGGTCACTAACAAAGCTTGAGATCCTCCATATCTTTGACAACCTATTAAATGGTTCCATTCCGGAAGAAATAGGTCACCTAAGGTCTCTTATTCAGCTAACTTTGAATAATAACTCTCTTAATGGTTCAATTCCTGCTTCATTGGGGAATTTGAACTACCTGTCTTCTTTGTATCTTTGTAAGAATAAGCTTTCTAGTCCCATTCCTGTTGAAATTGGGAAGATGAAGTCACTTGAGAGTTTGTACTTCGACACAAACAATCTTTCTGGTCCAATTCCTACCGAGCTGGGGAATCTGAAATATCTCACTCATATGTCATTATACCAAAATCAGCTTACTGGATTAATTCCAACTACTCTAGGTGACATAACTGAGCTCAAGACTCTATACCTTTATTCTAACAAACTTTCTGGTCCTATTCCTACAGAATTGGGGAATTTGAAAAACCTCACTGATCTATATTTATCTACAAATCAGCTTACTGGTTCAATTCCAATTACGGTAGGTGACTTAAGTGAGCTCAAAATTCTATACCTTTTTTCTAACCAACTTTCTGGTCCCATTCCTACAGAGTTAGGGAATCTGAAAAACCTCACAAATATAGAATTATCTAATAATCAGCTTACGGGTTCAATTCCTACTTCATTTGGCAATTTGAGAAACTTGCAAAACCTGAATCTCCACTCCAACAAACTTTCTGGTTCCATTCCAAAAGAACTTGCATATTTGGATAACTTGGTTATGTTGTCAATGAGTGAAAATCAGTTTTCAGGCCACTTGCCAGAGCATTTTTGCCAAGGTGAAAAACTTGTGAGCTTCACGGTGAATAGTAACAAGTTAACAGGTCCAATACCAAGAAGCTTGAGCAAATGCTCGAGTTTCAAAAGAGTTCGTTTTGATAACAACAGTTTCACAGGGAATTTATCGGAAGCTTTTGGTATCTATCCCGAGCTTCAGTTCATTGATTTGAGCGACAATAAGTTTTATGGTGAACTCAGCAGCAACTGGGGAAAATGCAAGAATTTGACAACTTTGCAGATAACCAGAAATAACATTAGTGGTAGCATACCACCAGAGATTGGAAATGTCAAAGGGCTTCAAGGACTTGATCTTTCGTCTAATCATTTGGTTGGGCAGATTCCAAAAGAATTTGGAAAATTGACCTCTCTAGTTAAACTTTTTATGCAGAACAATCACATTTCTGGTAATATTCCGAGTGAACTTGGGTCACTGACAATGTTAAATTCCCTTGATCTGTCAGACAATAGATTGAACGGGTCGATCCCAACATTTATAGGAGATTACATGAACATGTTTCTCTTGAACCTGAGCAACAACAAGTTTGGCCAGAAAATTCCAAAGGAGATAGGGAGGATAACTCACCTTAGTGTACTTGATTTGAGCCATAACATTCTAGATGGAGAAATTCCCTCTCAGTTAGCCAGTTTGCTGGACTTGGATAAGTTGAATCTTTCTCACAATGGCCTCTCTGGCCGCATTCCTGAAGAATTTGAAAATTTGACTGGTTTGCGGGTTTTTGTCTTGTCATACAACGAGTTGGAAGGTCCAATACCAAATAATAAAGCTTTTATGAATGCTTCATTTGAAGGTAATAAAGGTCTTTGCGGCAATGTAACAGGATTTCAGCCTTGCGAAAGGCCATCTTCGATGGTGAAGAAGCATTCAAGAAGTAAACTCATCCTCGCCACTGTACTTCCTCTTATGGGAGCACTAGTACTTCTCTGTGCTTTTACTGGTGTTCTTATGTGTGATAAAAGAAGGAAAGTTAAAGATGTTGAAAGACGGGATGATGGTTTATTTTCTGTATCCTTGTTAGATGGAAAGGCATTGTACAGTGATATCTTAAACGCCACAGAGGAGTTTGATGCAACATTTTGTATCGGGCGAGGAGGGCAGGGAAGCGTTTACAAGGTAAACCTTCCATCATTAGGGAGTATAGCTGTGAAGAAATTTCATTCTTCATTTGCGAATACACATTGCAAAAGCTTCACGAATGAGGTCAATGCATTGATTGGGATTAAGCATCGGAACATTGTGAAACTTTATGGCTTTTGTTCGAATGCACAACACTCGTTCTTGGTTTATGAGTATGCGGAGAGGGGGAGTCTGTTTAGTATCTTGAGCAATGAAGTTGAGTCCAAGAATTTGGATTGGCTTAAAAGGGTGAATATCATCAAAGGTATTGCTTTTGCTTTATCTTATATGCACCAGGATTGCTCACCACCGATTGTTCATCGAGACATATCAAGCAGTAATGTTTTGCTTGATTCCGAGTATGAAGCTCGTGTTTCAGATTTTGGAATAGCCAAGCTTCTCAAGCCAGACTCGTCCAATTGCACAACGCTTGCAGGCACATATGGCTATGTTGCACCTGGTAAGATCTAACTTTTAATCATTTTTTTTTATATATAGCCAGCCTCGCACTCTATATTGTTTTTATCTGATTTAAACGTTTAAATTGTTATACTTTTTGCCAAATTCTATTGTTTCAGAGCTTGCATATACAATGAAGGTTACAGAAATGTGTGATGTCTATAGCTTTGGAGTATTAGCATTGGAGATAATCAAAGGAAATCATCTTGGGGAATACATTACTCTGCTAGCAAATTCATCGACTAGAGATCATGTGCAGCTTAGCGATTTGCTGGATGAACGCCTTCCATATCCTGACAATAGAGTAAAAGAGGTTTTGGGTTTTATCATCAATCTAGCAAGCTCTTGTTTGGTTGAAACTCCGAAATCGAGACCAACAATGCACTTCATATCTCATAGGTTATCATCAATGGATCCACGCCACGTACTTATCAGATTAACCCCCATGTAACGCGAGCTATAGAATCCCTGATATGTAAAGGTGTCTTTGTATGGAAGTGAATAACCTTTGACACAAAGTGATTGTGATGTAAGTAGTTTAATGAGAAGGTCCATGATAAAATTATAACTGGGATTAGTTTTCTGTATTGTTAGGGTGCTTATAATTGTATTACTGGAAATTTATGTGAATATATATGCCTTTTAAGTACTTCAAACATATATAGATGTCATTTTAATATTTTTAAGTGGATATATAAGAAAATCAGACATTCAATTAATAACGAGACACTCACTGCAGGGGCGATCCAACATCATCTGAGGCCTAAAATAAAGCCTTAATAAGAGGCCTTAATGATCATCGTTTTTTTAAAAAAATAGACAAGTGGGGATGTGGAATTAAAAAAAAAAATGAGAACTTAGTTTTATATAGTACAAAAAATTAAATGAATTTAACGTTGATTGCATCACAACTCAAATGGGAGAACCCAGAAAACATACTTCCTCCGTCCCAACTTAAGTGACTCCTTTTTTTAGTAAGTCCCTTTCTATATTTGGTAATAATTCAACTTTAGATTTTTCTTTTTACCATTAATAAAATAATTTCTAGCCCACAAATTTTTATGATTTATTTAAGATTATAAGTTTCAAAAGTCTTCCTTTATTTCATAAACTCCATGTCCAGTCAAACACTTTCATATAAATTGGGACGGAGAGAGTATAATTTATGTAAGGAAAATAAATAATAAGTTAGATTATTAGATATAGTTACCTGACCAACTAATGAATAGAGAAATATAATTAAGTAAAATAAGATTGACAGAAAACTATTTTAGTTATATTAATTAGATGAAAAAATCGAGTTATTAAAAATTAATATGATAATAAAGAAATAAATTTATCAATAATAAGAGATATTTATATAAATAATATACTACTATATATAGAGAGATATAGTAATTTTAGTGCCCTTAAATTTTTAGGGCCTAAAGCAAGTGCTTCTCACTTCACTTGCTTTAGGGTGAGGCCGCCCCTGACTAACTGTTGCATGTTTTTGCATTGTGATGTTTTGCTCAAGCAAGTTTTGCTCAATCATGTTTTTGCATTGTGATGTTTTGAACGCTGGACTGATTTATTTAACCATTTGGAATATGGAATTCATGATGTGATTAATTCGAATTGGCGTCACGTCGAATTCATTGAAGTGCATTAGCCTTAACTAAGATTCAAGTTGCTGCACTTTTTGTTGCTTTCCGACTTTTCCTGAACCTATGCAGAAATTTTAAGATTCAAGTTGCTTTCCGACCGTCCATAAGATTCAAGTTGCTGCACTCTTTTTTCCCTTCAGAAATTTTATAATTAACCTAACCGCATTCATCGCAAATAATATTCCAGCTGTAGGACCATTAAGCATGGTCAAGAGCACTTGATATTTCCAGAAGAATTAAAAAATATGCTAAAATTAGTCTTTACTCCTCTTACCTACCCTTCTCTGCGTACTAATTAAATACAAGCTATAGTATATTGAAGGAGAGGAAGCGAACAGAAGAGGAAATTGCACAGAGCTAAAAGTCACCAGAAATTCCTTCATCGCTTCCATTTTTAACAATGTTTAAAACGTCAAGATATATACTTCTAACTAGTTCATTAATTTATTGACCTAGTTGGCACATGTTCTGTTTCTATACGCCATTAATTAGCAACTTTTTACTTTAGTGGATAACTTTGTGTTCATATATATGTGAAGCTACTCACTCAGTAGACTATAGGAAATATAATCAAACTCTGTAAAACGTTATTTTCGATCTCTTCAAGTAGCTGAGAAAAAAAAATGGCAATTGGGGGCATGGTTGTTGAGGGACAAGATAGCGATAACCGCTTTAACGGGAAGATAACATTCGATGTTGTCATCACTAGCATTGTTGCTGCATCAGGTGGCCTCATTTTTGGATTTGATATTGGAATTTCAGGTTAGTGTTTTCCTTTTCATTTTTGCTGATTCCTCTCCAACTTTCTTGGTAGGGGTCTACCTGATGAATGATGATCAACAGTGTTTCTTACGAAAGTCCCTATGAAGAAGGGTTAATTATCATTTGATTTAACTTGTGTATATAGAGTATATATAAAATTTACACTATTATTGTATGTAGAAGTAATTTGTTTTATTTTCCGCTTTACTAATTTCACTTTTTAGGGTTGGATACCTATAATTATCTTTTAAATGATATGATTGTGTAAAATTTATGTACTGTCTTGTCTCTGTATAGAAGTTAATCATCATCTTTAATTTTTACATAGTACTAGTGTAACACTATAAAGTCATACTAAAATAACTATAGGTTATCCATATTCAAGGAAAGAGAAGAAACATTTTTATTTCAGCTAAACAACTTTCCAGGAAATTTCAGGAACAACTGTCTTGACATTGTGTCATTCCTTTGTGAACTGGAGTATCAGCCTGATATATAAACTAAATTTAAAAAATGAGAGAACAAAAAGAGAACTGGCCATTTCCAATACGGACTCGTAATTTCTATGCTGTGTAAGCCATATATATTTACAAATACTCAATCCCTTTTAATTGTACACATCAGGAGGAGTGACAACAATGAGGCCATTCCTTGAAAAATTCTTCCCATCAATACTGAAGAAGGCAGCATCTGCTGGTGCTGAAACAAACGTGTATTGTGTGTACGGCAGCGAGGTTTTAACAGTGTTTACTTCACCACTCTACATTGTTGGCATGGTTGCGTCTCTCATACCTGGTCGCCTCACGGCCGCGATAGGACGAAGAAACATAATGGTAGTAGGAGGCTGCACTTTCTTTGCTGGTGCTGCTGTCAATGGTGCTGCTCAAAATATTTCTATGCTCATCTTGGGCCGCATTTTGCTAGGCATTGGTGTTGGCTTTACTAACCAGGTAGGGAAAGAAGAGTATGCGTTTTAGGCCTCTTCCCCAGCCTACACTTTCTAGACACAATCTTGTCTTTCCCTGAACTAAAATCAAGACTTATGTAGTAATTTAACTTTCTTTTTAATTATGTATACCTTTGAATGCTACTCCTGTATATGATGGGTCCATCCCATGACTTAAGGAAGATGGTTTTCTTCCTATGAAAAAGACTTCTAATGTGTAGGCTTTTTCAATTGACAGCCAACGTTTTTTGAATTGTCCACATTGAAGAGTTTGAAGTTTCTTTCTTTCTTTTGATGTCACTGATGACATCTGGAGGAGTATTAAATCTCTATAAATAGAGAGCTTCTGAGCCATTTATATTAGACCAACAAAGAGAGAAAGAAAGAGTGAGGTTTCACAGAAAGGGTATAAGAAAATAGTCTGTGAGAAAAATAGAGAGTGATATATTGTAGTGAGGTGGGAATATCAAAAGAGGATTATTTCTTTAAGTGTTGTAGTGGTCTTTGGAGTATTTTACTTGGACCTACAAAGTGTAAAATTCCTTGCTATAGTGATATCAGTTGCTCGTCTCGGGGCCGTGATTTCTCCCTTATTCAAAAGGGTTTTCCACGTAAAAATATTGGTGTCGTTATCACTCTTTTATTCTTGTTAATTACCATATCTCGATGCTACGTTATTATTCCGCTTTTATTACTGTGAATATTATTTTTGTAGGGGGTTTATTTCCAATAACTGGTATGAGAGCACAGGTTATGCTCGTTCACAAAAGTACTATTCACTATCGGTAGTACTATACTCGGTGAAAAACAAAAATGTCCGGCATAAAGTACGAGGTAGCAAAATTTAACGGATATAGCGGTTTCTCAACATGGCAAAGAAGGATGAGAGATCTGCTCATCCAACAAGGATTACACAAGGTACTAGATGTTGATGCCAAAATGCCTGATACCATGAAAGCTGAGGATTAGGCTGACTTGGATGAAAGGGATGCTAGTGCAATCAGGTTGCACTTATCAGATGATGTGGTAAATAACATTATTGATGAAGACATTGCACGTGGCATTTGGACAAGGTTGGAAAGCCTATACATGTCCAAAACGCTAACAAATAAATTGTACCTGAAGAAGCAGCTATACGCCCTACACATGGGTGAAGGTACGCATTTTTTGTCACATTTAAATGTATTTAATGGACTAATCACACAGCTCGCCAATCTCATAGTGAAAATCGAGGAAGAAGATAAAGTCATCTTATCGTTGAACTCGTTGACATCTTCGTACGATAATCTGGCAACAACCATCATGCACGGTTAGACTACCATTGAGTTGAAAGATGTCACATCGGCTCTTCTACTCAATGAGAAGATGAGAAAGAAGCCTGAAAATCAAGGACATGCTCTCATCACAGAAGGTAGAGGCAGGAGTTATCAAAGGAGTTCGAGCAACTATGGTAGATCTGGAGCTCGTGGGAAGTTTAAGAACCGATCCAAATCAAGAGCTAGAAATTTCTAAACTTGTGATCAACCAGGTCACTTCCAAAGAGATTGCCCAAATCCAAGGAAGGGCAAAGGTGTAACTAGTGGCCAGAAGAATGAACGATAACACAACCGTTATGGTGCAAAACAATGATAATGTTGTCCTCTGTATAAACGAGGAACATGAATGCATGCACTTATCAGGTCCAGAGTCATAATGGGGGGTTGATACAAAAATATCTTACCATGCCACATCGGTAAGAGATCTTTTTTACAGATATGTAGCAGGTGATTTCGGCCTTCTGAGAATGGGTAACACAAGTTACTCAAAGATTGCGGGGATTGATGACATTTGTATCAAGACAAATGTCGGATGCATATTGGTTCTGAAGGGCGTGCGACATGTACCTGATTTGCGGATGAACTTGATCTCGAGAATTACTTTAGACCGAGATAGATACGAGAACTATTTTACAAATAAAAAATGGAGACTCACCAATGGATCATTAGTGATTGCAAAAGGAGTTGCTTGTGGCACGTTGTACAGGACAAATGCAGAAATATGCCAAGGTGAATTTAACGCGGCACAAGATGAGATTTCTGCATATTTGTGGCACAAAATAATGGGCCATATGAGCGAGAAGGGATTGTAGATTCTTGCCAAGAAATGACTCATTTCTTATGCCAAAGGTAAAGCGGTAAAACCTTGTGACTACTGTTTATTTGGTAAGCAACATAGAGTCTCATTTCAGACATTGTCTGAAAGAAAATTAAATATGCTTGATTTGGTATATTCTGATGTTTGTGGTCCAATGGAAATTGAATCGATGGGCGGTAACAAATATTTTGTTACTTTTATTGATGATGCTTCACGAAAATTATGGGTTTATATTTTGAAAATCAAAGATCAGGTATTTCAAGTTTTCCAGAAGTTTCATGCTGTGGTGGAAAGGGAGACAGGCCAAAAGCTAAGGCGTCTCTGAAGTGACAATGGAGGTGATTACACTTCAAGGGAGTTTGAAGAGTATTGTTCGAGCCATGGGATTAGACATGAAAAGACAGTTTCTGGAATCCCACAACACAATGGTGTAGCTGAAAGGATGAACCGCACCATTGTGGAGAAAGTGATAAGCATGCTCAGAATGGCTAAACTGCCTAAGTCATTCTGGGGTGAAGCAGTTCAGACAGCCTGTAACTTGATCAATAGGAGTCTATCAGTTCAGTTGGCGTTTGACATCCCAGAGAGAGTTTGGACCAACAAGGAAGTGACCTACTTGCATCTGAAGGTGTTCGGTTGCAGAGCTTTTGCACATGTACCAGAGGAGCAGAGAACAAAGATAGATGATAAATCTGTTCCCTGCATATTCATCGGATATGGAGATGAAGAGTTCGAATACAGATTGTGGAATCCTGTAAAGAAGAAGATCATCAGAAGTAGAGATGTAGTCTTCCGAGAAAGTGAAGTTGGAACTGCTAACGATATGCCAGAGAAGGCTAAAAATGGTATAATTCCTAATCTTGTTACTATTCCTTCTACTTCTAACAATCCCACAAGTGCAGAAAGTAGGATCGACGAGGTTGCCGAGCAGAGGGAGCAACCTGGTGAGGTTATTGAGCAGGGGGAGCCACTTTGATGGTGATGTCGAGCAAGTGGAGCACCCCCACTCAGGGAGAAGAACAACCTCAACCTATGAGGAGATCAGAAAGGCTAAGGGTAGAGTCATACAGGTACTCTGCCAAGGAGTATGTCCTCATCAGTGATGAGGGGGAGCCAGAAAGTCTTAAGGAGGTGTTGTCTCATCCAGAAAAGAACCAGTGAATAAAATCCAGGCAAGAAGAGATAGAATCTCTACATGAAAAATGGCACTTACAAGCTGGTTGAACTTCCAAAAGGTAAAAGACCACTCAATTGTAAGTGAGTCTTTAAAATCAAGAAAGATGGAAATGGAAAGCTGGTCACATACAAAGCTCGATTGGTGGTTAAAGGCTTCGAATAGAAGAAAGGTATTGATTTTGATGAAATTTTCTCACCTGTTGTCAAAATGACTTCTATTCGAACAATCTTGAGTTTAACAGCTAGCCTAGATCTTGAAGTGGAGCAGTTGGACGTGAAAACTGTATTTCTTCACGGAGATTTGGAAGAGGAGATCTATATGGAGTAGCCAGAAGGATTTGAAGTAGCTGAAAGGAAACACATGGTATGCAAACTGAATAAAAGTCTTTATGGGTTGAAGCATGCACCAAGGCAATGGTACAAGAAGTTTGACTCATTCATGAAAAGTCAAACCTACACAAAGACATATTCTGATCCATGTGTATACTTCAAGAGATTCTTAAGAGAAGTACATTGAACGTGTACTGGAACGCTTCAACATGAAGAATGCTAAGCCAGTCAGCACAGCTCTTACCGATCATCTAAAGTTGAGAGCAAGAAGATGTGTTCTACAACAGTGGAGGAGAAAGGGAACATGGCTAGAGTTCCATATTCTTAATCAGTTGGAAGCTTTATGTATGCAATGGTATGCACCGGACCAGATATTACTCATGCAATTGGTGTTATTAGAAGGTTCCTTGAAAATCCATGAAAAGAACATTGGGAAGTAGTCAAGTGGATATTGAGGTACCTGAGAGGTACCATAGGAGATTGCTTGTGTTTTAGAGGATCTGATCCAATCGTGAAGGGATACACAGACGCTGATATGGCAGGTGATCTTGATAATCGTAAATCTACCACATGATACATGTTCACATTTTCAGGGGGAGATATATCATGGTAGTCGAAGTTGCAGAAGTGTGTCGCACTCTCTACAACTGAAGCGGAGTATATTGCAGCTACAGAAGCTGGCAATGAGATGGTTTGGCTGAAACGGTTCCTTCGAGAGCTTGAATTGCATCAAAACGGGCATGTCGTCTATTGTGACAGTCAAAGTGCAATAGACCTAAACAAAAACACCATGTATCACGCAAGGACGAAGCATATCGACGTGAGATATCACTGGATTTGAGAAAGAATAGAGGATGGATTTATACATGTCAAGAAGATCCATACAAGTGAAAATCCTTCGGATATGCTAACTAAGGTGGTACCAGAAGACAAGTTCGAGCTATGTAAAGAACTTGTCGGCATGCACTCAAACTAGAAACTCTGGTGTTACCTCTTTCAGGTGAATGAGACTGGAGGGGAAGTTTGATGGGTTCAGTCCATGACTTAAGGAAGATGTTTTTCTTCCTTTGAAAAAGACTTCTAATGTCAGTAGTTATTTTCAATTGGCAGCCAACGTTTTTTGAATTGTCCACATTGAAGAGTTTGAAGTTTCTTTCTTTCTTTTGATGTCAGTGATATCATCTGGAGGAGTATTAAATCTCTATAAATAGAGAGCTTCTGATCCATTTGTATTAGACCAACAAAGAGAGAAAGAAAGAGTGAGGTTTCACAGAAAGGGTATAAGAAAATAGTATGTGAGAAAAATAGAGAGTGAGCGATATTGTAGTAAGGTGGGAATATCAAAAGAGGGTTATTTCTTTTCAGTGTTGTAGTGGTCTTTGGAGTATTTTACTCGGACCTACAAAGTATAAAATTCCTTGCTATAGTGATATTAGTTGCTCGTCTCGAGGTCGTGGTTTTTTCCTTATTCAAAAGGGGTTTCCACGTTAAACCCTTGGTGTCGTTGTCACTCTTTTATTCTTGTTAATTACCGTATCTCGACGTTATGTTATTATTCCAATTTTATTACTGTGAATATTATTTCTGTAGGGGGTTTATTCCCAACAATATATCTCTCAAAAGTGGCACCTTCAAAATGGCGAGGTGCATTCAGCACAGGCTTCTAATTCTTCATAGGCCTTGGCGTTGTTATAGCGAATTGCATAAACTATGCCACCTCTAAGCTCAGCTAGGGATGGCGCCTCTCCCTCGTCCTGGCCGTAGTTCCAGCCGCGACAATGGCCATATGTGCATTTCGCATTTATTTTTGTTCGTTTTCTCTTTTACATATAATATTGGCATCTGAACCGTCTTGTATGTTATTTCTCATTAGTACAGGAACCGTGTATATCATGCACTTAGTATTTTTTTTATCTCTCCTGAGATTTGAACCATTATACTTCAAAAGAACAAGGGATCTTTACACAAATAGCCGGTTCGCTGTTAATTTTTTTAGCTATATACATAGATTATACATTAATTATACATGATTATACACATACAATACATGAACTATGCATATATTATACCTCCACTAGCTATTTTTAGTTTAACCGGCTGTATGGGGGGGCTATTTGAGTTAATTCTTCTATTTAATATTACACTTTATTGACACTAAGTCATACTTTTGGGTGCAGGTGCACTTCTCATTTCAGACATACCTAGCAGCCTAGTTCAGCGTGGAAACTGTAGGGGTGGAAAATGGGCGGGTTAGGCTGAATTTGGGCGGGTCAAGATGGGTTAGGTCAATAAATGGGTCATTGCCCAACCCATCCCAAAGTGTACTTGGGCTAAGATGGGCTGGGTCAAGATGGGCTAAACAATGGATCATAACCCAACTCGCCCAACTTGATCATGTTTTAGAACCATGCTCATCTTGCGTAAACAAAACTTTTTACCTTTTATACACATATGTATAAAAGATAAATAAATACTATTAGTATTTTGAGAATCAAAATATATTTACTTAAATAACAAATTAATATTTAAAATATGTGAGGTGAAAAATATTTTGCGGGTAGGGAGTTGGGTGGGTCAGAATGGGCTATAAAAAATAATGGGTTAACTTAGACTCAACCCAAATAGACCCATAAGCTAAAATGTTTGTAGCCCAACCCTTTAATCTCTGGGCGGGTTGGATGGGGTTGGGCTCAAATTGCCACCCTAGTGGAAAGTTGGAGCTAGCAAAGCAGTCTCTAGCAAAAGTTCAGGAACCAATAATAACACTGAAATTGAAGCTAAGTTAGCTGATATTATTAAATCTAGTGAAAGTGCAAGAGCTTCAAACGAAGAGCCTTTTGTAACAATCTTTAAGAGACAACATCGGCCTCATTTGGTCATGTCCATTGCCATACCATTTTTCCAGCAAATGACGGGGATTAATATCATTGCATTCTACGCCCTTGTCTTTTTTCGATCAGTCGGTTTTGGAAATAACTCGGCTCTACTTGGTGCTATTATACTTGGATTAGTCAATCTTGGTTCAATCCTTGTGTTTACTGGTATTGTTGATCAGTTTGGTCGGAGATTTCTCTTCATACTGGGTGGAGTACAAATGCTCTTCTGCCAGGTGTGTGCTTAACTAATAGCCAACCAAGACAACACGTTATGCACCCAAATATCCAAGATAAAACTCAAGGAATAGTTAGTTCAAGAGTTAAATATGTTTTGTGCGTCGATAGTGTATAAGTTAGTTTTCTCATCTTGGCTTACAACAATATATGTAACTTTTCATAACAAGCCAGATAAGGTAACCGAAAAAATAGGGTAATAACCTGCTATAACCAGTTAAATTGTAATAGTAGCGTAAAATTTCTTGATATTGTCAGTGTATATAAGTTAAATTTTTAGAGAGTCTTAACTTCTATATGCTAATGTTGTGTTGTTTTGTTGCAATATCAAGTTAAATTGACATGCAATAACATATAAATGCAAACTTTTAACAAATTTGATAGGGTAACCGATCAAGAAAATAGAGTAAATATTAAATTATACTTATAAATGAAAGATATTTATATTATCAGTGTGTATAACTTTGATGATCCTTATGCTAATTACATGATTGGCTTAATGTTGGTGAAGGTAGCTATTGCTTCTACACTTGCACTTTCAATAGGTGAAAATGGAAACAAACACATAACCAAGCAATATGCTACCTTAGTCCTTGCCCTGATGTGCATCTATGCTGCTGGTTTTGGTTGGTCATGGGGTCCTCTAAGTTGGCTCATTCCAAGCGAAATAGGAATTTTATCGTAAGTGGATCATGATAAAAACATAATTAAGTAAATAAAAGTATTTTTGCTCTAACAGATTAAATTTTATATTTGCAATAAGATTAACTCAGAATTTTAAGTTTACAAACATGGGAAGAAGAAATAATCTCACTACAACGCGTTCAACAAGTTACAAAGAAGCTCTTCCATATTAAAATTCTAAATATTAGGACTTTGTACCTAGTTCAATTAAAGATTGAGTAAAATTTTTATTGTTTTCAAGATCCTAGTATATTAGAAAAATAATTAAATGATAATATTGTCTCATGTGAACTTTATTTTCTAAGGGTGAAAAAAGGCGAACGACATTTTGCTAATTTAATATTATATTTATGAGGATTTCAAACATAAATTAAAAAAGAAATAGACAAAATAATAATTATAATTTTACCGACTCCTAAACAAACTTGGACGATATATTAATGTGTAGGAGGAATTTTCAGACCACATTGACTCTTAATGTTCTTTTCGTTGATTAAGAGGCCAATTGTATTGTTTTTTAAAAAAAGAAAAGAAATAAAGATATTGACATACCAAAGTCTTAATATACTGTTTCATACGTGGTCTAGAAGAATTTCACCGTAGTTGGATATGTAGTAAGATTTCACCCTATAATTGGATAGCAACACTTCGAGGCCAGAGGGTTTACCCACCTCATGAAGATGGTGTGAGTGTTGATTTAAAATCCTAATATTAGGAAAATAAATATGGAGGATATTATATATGTTACACAATTTATATAAGTTAAAATCTTAATTTAACTTTAAGAAGTCTTAAATGCTAGAACTTTCAACACAATTCATATAAGGAAGTATTTAATAAGTAAAATTTTAGCCTATTTAAACTCCTAAATATTGGGATAGTAAATTAAATTACAACTTTGTCCAATGTAAAATCTACTTTTAAATCTACTTTTAAAGGGTAAATGTCACGATCCAAAATCTAACTAGTCGTGATGGCACCTAACCCAACCCGCTAGGTAAGCCAATTAGCAACTATCCAATTTAATGAGATTTGTTAAGACAAATGAATGATAAATAACTAAATCTTTATACATTTCTCAAGGACTGGTAGTACAAATCATGAGCTTCTAAGATTTAAAATTTACAAAGCGGATATGAAATAAAGTACATCATCTATTTGAAAAATACATGAACAGATTAAAATTCTAAAGCTACAAAGATCAAAAGGCAGCTATGACTGGAACACATGTACGTCTTCAAACCCAGCTCCCGCCGTATGTAGCAACATCAACATCCAACATTTGCACGCAAGGTGCATAAGTGTAGTATGAGTACAACCGACCCCATGTACTCAATAAGTAACAAACCTAACCTTAGGTTGAAAGTAGTGATGAGTTAAAACAAAGGTCGGAGTCCAACACCAATAGCCAACAACAGTTCATAACAACATAATAAAAGTGATAAAAGAAGTAACTCAGAGATATATTGCTCAACTAGTTCACGGTTCCGAAAAATAGGCATATTTTTCAAGTATATCATTGAAAACCCAAACCTTTTACCGAAATCACCAAAATATGAGTATGTTTGTGAAACTCTGATTTTTCCCAAAACTTTCAATAGATAAATGTTCATTTTCAAATGGCATGAGGAAAATACATTTCTATGCCTATATGTCAAGTGTGCATGTCGAATGCCATGCAACTCAGTGATAAAACTATATACATACTCTCAGAGTATCAATTCACCCAGTCCTCACAGTCACTCAGTCCTCCCAATCACTCGGCACTCACTCTCGGCACTCGCACTCACTAGGTACCTATGCTCACTGTGGGTGTGCAGACTCTGGAGGGGTAGATCCAGCCCAAGCACTATAATAAGCCAATCATGGCATTTATCAATAATACTTATTGCGGCGTGCAACCCGATCCCATCATGAATCAATAATACCTGCTGCAGCGTGCAACCCGATCCCATCAATATCCTCACAATCAGGCCCTCGGCCTTACTCAGTCATCAATCTCTCCAGTCTCTCGGGCTCACAATGTCATGAAAATCATCCCTAAATGATAATGTGATGTATCAATAAATAGTAACATAGACTGAGATATGATAACAGAGACTGAGATATGATATCAATAAATGAATGCGTATGACTGAGTATGTAATTACAATGTACGCAAATAATTCAACAGCAGAAATGACCCCAGTGGGTCCCAACAGGATAAGCATATAGCCTAGACATGGTTTCTAACATGGATCATATCTCAATTACTCTAGCACGTAGAGATTTTATGGATAGAAATAAGATTAGGTAACTACACAGTACCACATAAATGACCGAGTCATAATTCACACGATGCATGCCCACAAGCCCGTCACCTAGCATGTGCGTCAACCTAACACCAAACACATATCACGTATATTCAGGGGTTCATACCATCATCAACAAGTTTAGAAATATTACTTACCTCGAACAAGCCAAATCCATGTAACGACCCAACCAGTCGTTTCGATCATTTTCACTTTGCTCGGTAGTTTGAGGGCATTAATAGCTCCGTATGATGTGTTATGACTTGTTTGAATCGTCGATTTTGGTTTTCAAGTTAATCGGAATCGATTTGGAAGAATAAACTTCATGATTTAAGCTTTAAGTTAGAAGACTTAACCAAGTTTGACTTTTTAGTATTCGACCTCGAATCAAAGTTTTGAGATTTTGTTAGGTCCGGATGGTGATTTTTGACTTGGGCATATTCCTGGGTTTGCATTTGTATATTTCTAGAAGGATTCGACGCTAATTGGCGAAAGTTGGAAATTTGAAGGTTTGGAAAGTTCATAAATTTGAGCGGGAGTTGAATTTGATGATATCGGATTCGGATTGTAGTTCCGGGAATTAGAATAGTTTTGTTATGTCATTTGAGACTTGTGTGCAAAATTTGAGTTCATTCCGAGTTGATTTGATGTGTTTCGGCACGAAATTTGGAAGTTGAAAAATATAAAGTTCATTAAGTTTGAATTGATGTATGAATCATCGTTTCAATGTTGTTATGCGTGATTTGAGGCCTCGAGTAAAGACGTATCATGTTATAGGACTTTTTGGTATATTCGGACGGGGTCCCGAGTGGCTCGGGTGAGTTTTGGACGAGGTTCGGATCGTTTCAGATTATTATGCTAAGGCTGGTTTGGCAGATTCTGGTGCGACCGCACATGCGATCGGTTTGGTCACAGGTGCGTGACCACAAACACGAATAGAGCATCGCGGAAGTAGTTAGCAGGACTGTCGCTGGGTCGCAAAAGCGATGCATTTTTGCGCATAAGAGGAACTATGGATCGCAGAAGCAAAGGCAAGTGCAAAAGCGTAAGCCTTGTTCGCACCTGCATTTGCGCAGAAGCGGAGACTTTCCGCAGGTGTGATGGTCTGATTATCAGTGCTCTTCCGCAGGAGCGTGAATGCTTTTTGCAAAAGCGACGCCGCAGAAGTGGCCCTTGGTTAGAAAAAGCGAAAATCGTAGGGCAGAAGCTATATTTTCGAGGGTTGGTCATTTTATTCTTATTATGGGATTTTGGAGCTCGGTTTAGGCGACTTTGGAGAGGAAATTCACCGTGTGACTTGGGGTAAGCATTCTTGACTCACTCATGATTTTATTTCGTGATTCTATCTTCGTTTTTGGTAATTGAATTATGAATTATAAAGAGAAATTAGGGGTTTTAGCCTATAGTTTCATAGAATGAGTTTTTGAGTTTTTAACATCGATTCAGAGTCGGATTTGAGTGAAACTTGTATGGTTGGACTCGTAATTGAATGAGTTGTCGGATTTTATATGTTTCGTTGGGTTCTGAGGCATGGGCCCAGGTTAGACTTTTGGGTTGATTTTGGGATTTTAATTAAATATTCGACCTTTATCATTTGGAATTGTTTTCATAGGAATTATTTGATGTATTTGAGTTTCTTTTTGTTAGATTCGAGTCGTTCGAAGGCTAGTACACGTGGGATGGCATTTTTAATGCATCGCTTGGCTTACTCGATATTAGATTTGGCTTGTTCGAGATAAGTAACACTTCTAAACTTGGTGTTGAAGGTATGAAACCTCGAATTACGTGTTATCTGATTAATGTTGAGGTGACGCGCATGCTAGGTGTCGGGCGTGTGGGCGTGCACCGTGTGAATTGTGATTAAGTCAATTCCGAGGAACTGTATAGCTATCTTATCTAAACACTTTTACTGTACTCTATGTGTTAAAGCACTTGAGCTGTAACTTATGTTAGAAATCACGTTTAGGCTATATGCTGGTACGATTGGGACCCGCATTGGTCGTTCTTTGCTGTTGAGTTATTTGCTTAATTGCAGTTGTGTACTCAGTCGCATTCATCATTTCATATCATCTCTCAGTCTCTGTTATTGTATATTGTCACATCTCATATCATTGATTAGGCTGCTTAGCATGAGTGTTGTGAAACCGAGAGACTGGAGGAATTGATGAGTGAGTGAGGCCTAGGGCCTGATTGTGAGGTTATTGATACTATAGCACGTGAGTTATCCGTGTGAATCCAGATGTTGATACTATAGCACACGAGTTGTCCGTGCAGCACGTAAGTTGTCTGTGCGGATCCAAATATTGATACTATGGCACGTGAGTTGTCCGGGCAGCATGTGAGTTTTCCATGCGGATTCATACCATGACTGGCTCATTATAGCGCTTGGGCTGAAGGAGCCCCTCCGGAGTCTACACACCCACAGGGAGCACAGGTACCTATTGAGTGCGAGTGCCAAGCGATTAGGAGGATTGAGTGACTGTGAGGACTGAGTGACTGGGAGGACTGAGTGGATTGATACTCTGAGAGTATGCATATGGTTATTTACTATGTTGTATTGCATTCGACATGCACTCTTGACATACAGGCATAGAGATGCATTTTTCCTCATGTTGTACGTTATCACGTCATTCATGACTTCTCATATACACTGACATATAGGTATAGAGATGTATTTTCCTCATGCCATTTGATGATGAAACATTTACCTATTGAAAGGTTTTGGAAAGAAAATCACGATTTTACAAACTCTCTCATATTTTGGTGCTTTCGGTAAGAGATTTGGGTTTTTCACTATGATACTTGAAAAGCATGCCTATTTTACGGAACTGTGAACTAGCTGAATATTATATCTCTGAGTTATTTCCTGTACCACTTTTATTATATTATTATGAACTATCATTTGCTATTGGTGTTGGGCTCTGACCTTTGTCCCAACTCGTCACTACTTTCAACCTAAGGTTAGGTTTGTTACTTATTGAGTATATGGGGTCGGTTGTACTCATACTACACTTCTTCATATTTCGTGCAAATGTAGGATGATGATGTTACTGTGCACAGAGGGAGTTGGATTTGAAGATGTACCTACGTTCCGGTCATAACTGCCTCTTGATCTTGGTAGCTTTAGAATTTTAATCTGTTCATGTACATTTCAAACAGATGATGTACTTTATTTCATACCATCTTTGTAAATTCTAAATTTTAGAAGCTCATGATTTGTACTACCAGTCCTTGGGAATGATTGTATAATAGCAGTTTTATTATCATTTCTTTCTTGAAAAATCTCATTAATTTGGATAGTTGTTAATTGGCTTACCTAGCGGGTTGGGTTAGGTGCCATCATGACTAGTTGGATTTTGGGTAGTGAAAAGTGGGTATCAGAGCTTTAGGTTCATAGGTTCTATATGTCATGAGCAAGTATCTAGTAGAGTCTTGTGGATCGGTATGATGACGTCCATACCTATCTTCGAGAGGCTGCAGGGCATTTAGGATAAACTTCCCATCTTTCTTTCCTTATCGTGCGAAATTGATTAAGCTTGAAGCGTAGCTATTTGAATCCCTTCTACGCATTCGTATGCGTATGTGAGCGCTCGGTATCAGCTGTGCATCGCCGACTTGTGATTCTATGGATGAGGTGCGAGATGTAATTTCTGTGTGCTGATGATGGGCTAGTCTGGAGGACTTGAGATCGGGTTTTGACCGTAGCTTGAGCATGGGGATTTCAGATATGTGAGCACATACTTTTGGGCTTATATGTCTGGTAGCGTCCCTATGAGTGGAATTTGTGATTCGATGAGTGGTTGGATGGATATATGATGAGTATGATGTGACTGCAGGATGTGTTCAGATAGGTTGAATGTGATGAAAAATGTTTTCTTGAGATGTAAAAAGGACTATTGGGTGCTAGATTACTGTCTTGATGTGACATATAGTCTCGAGTTGAGTGTGTTGAAAGATTTTTCTTGTTGTTTAAATGTGGAACGAAGTAGATTTTCATGTCTTGTGGTGAGTTTAGACTTAGGAAGATTAAGTGATGGAGTAGTAATCATGGCTACGAAAAGGTATAACAAGATGCCAATTTGAGGCTAAGCAAGTGGGTTATCTCCTGCGGAGTAATCTACGGAGGTGTGATCCTTATAATGTTGTGCGGAGAGTTTCCTGGGGTATATGTGTTGAGATTTGAATTTGAACTTGGTTAGGAAAGTTAACATGATCGTCATGTGGATGTATGCGAGCTTAGTAGATGATTTGAGGTATTAGATGGTTTGTGTTACATGAGCTTACGGAGGATTGAGTTGAACTTCAGTGCGGGATTATGGCAGTAATAAAGTATGGGTATGGTGAGTTATCAGATGTTCTATTCTATGGCATCGAGCTAAGTGGGGAGTCTGCTATCGACGATTTGATTGCATGGTTACGTGTTGTATTGGTTTCGGTCTAAGGCATACTTGTGGATCGGTTATGACTTGCAGAGGCTGAATCAATGATGACTCGAGTAAAGAAATTTCTGGATACGGGTTATGGTACACTTTATGGGTATATGAGAATCATGGGATGATTGAGTTGTTATTCATGAAGGATGTAGTGCGCGTGGAGTAGGAAATTGCTCGGTTGCTTAAATGTGTGGATTACTTCTTTGGGTGTTGTTGTGCTAATGGGGCACATGTCATTCGGCCCGTCTGGTCGGTGAAATTGAGATTTGAGCATAGTGGATGAATCTCGAGAAGGTTCTAATGGATTCAAGATTTATAAATAGCAATTGATATTTTTTTTTTAGGATTTGTATATGGCTAGGATATGAGATTTACATTGGATGGTGTCGAGACTTGCGGTATTTCTATATCATGTAAGGCCCCATAAAATTTCGCCAAGGAATTCTAGTTTTGTAGTGCCGAGGTCGGGTAATATGTACGAATGTAATAGTTAGCAGTACGGACTTTGTGGGTTGAAGAATGCACTAAGGAGTTGATGGAAATGTTTTGTCAGAAGAAGGAAATTCTCCGGTCTGTTTCACGATCGCAGAACTGTTTCATGGGCCGCATAATCATCGCGTAGTTGAGTAGAAAATGGTTGAATTTTGAAGGTCATTTTGCGGTCCATTCTGCGATCGCATATCTATTTCGCGGTCCGCATTTTTCGTCGTAGATTTGGCACGAATAATTTTGCTGGGTCATTCTGCGGTCCAATCTGTGACCGCATAAGTGGTATGCGGACCGCATACCTGTCCAGACCATTCCAATTTTAGGGCATCACTTTCACGGTCCATTTTGCGGACCGCATATCTGTTATGCGGTCTATTTTGCGACCGCAGACCTGAGTTCAGAGGGTCCATTTTTCTATTTTTTATTACCCGATCTCATTTTGATAAATAGACTTAGGGGCTCATTTTGAAGCAAATGTCTGATGATTTTAGAGAGAGGTAAGAGCATTTTAGAGAGAGAAGGAGGAAATCTAGCATTCTAATCATCCAATCTTGCACCAACCCTCAAGAATCAAGGAAGTCAATCACTAGATTATCATCTATCCGGGTAAGTCCTACTCCTAAGCTTTCATGCAAGAGGTTATGAGTTCTAGTGTTGTGGGGTTGGAAATAGGCCATGCATGTGTCAATAGGTTGTTGTATGTGGGGGGTTAATGGACCATTTTGGATAGTTCTTATTGAAATTGGTTGAGGGAGGAAGGGATTACCATTGTAGAGCTTTGTACTCTATTTTGCATACTAGGTGTTTGACAAAATTTCTAAGAGAGTTACACCATGAGAATCCTTCTAATTATTATCCGATTTTCTCTATCTTCTTATAGATTGTTATTTCAAGAAGTGTTGGGACATTGTGAGTAACTTAAGGAAAGCTCAAACAAGGCATGTTGGCTAAATTCCTCTTTTAGAATTGAACCCCACCATGGTCTTGTAAGCCCCGTGTTGCTCATTATAAATTGATTATTCCGAATAAGCCTTGTGTCAAGGTATATATGCGTTCAATTTGTATTCCAAACATTCTTGTATGTTGAGTTACTATTTGAGAAGGTGATTAAGCATGAGCTGTGTGTTAATGTGTTATGATTTGAAAACGTGATTCTAATAAAAACTAGCATGTCGAATTGTGTAAGAAATTACATGTGCCTAAGACCCTTAATTTGGTTAGTTGCTCAAATGTGTATTTAAAGTCTTGAGTAGAAATGTCTTGTTGTTGATAACCTATAAGGATGCTTGAAAGTGAAAGAAGTGGGTTGGAGATATAAAGTGTGGCCAACGTGCCAAGAATGGAAGTTATACTTGTGGTCAATGGTGCCGAGGAAATGAAATGATGTGAGAAAGGTTTTGAAATAGGCCTTGATTCAACTGTTCCAGTCTGACTTCGAAAATAGATTTGCCTAAAAGCTTATGTACCCAAGTTATGCCCAAATGTGGTTATTTTAATTAATGTTATGCTTTGTAAGTATGTCCAATGTGGTTTGAGCTCTTATATCTTCATGAGTTGAAATTGTGTATTGCCCTTTTGGGGAAAAGTATTTCAAGAATAAATAATGTGTTACTCATTTATGATGTTAACTCGTACTTCGATTGCCTATGATTTTAACTTGTGCTTCGATTGCCTATGATTTTAACTTGTGCTATGATTGCCAATTATTCTACTCCATTTCCTGGAAAGAAATCCATTGTGTTTAAAGTCTTCGTTAATAATAAACCTAAAGTTGTGATTTCCGGAATATTCTATTTGTTGATATTTATGATGATGATCCATGAAAGTAAAGAAATAAAAATGTGGAATATGAAATACGGCCAACATGCCATGGATGAAGAATTATAAGTATGACCAAGAGAGCCAAAAAAATAATGATGTTGTAAATGGTTGAAAGTACTAATGAAGATATTTATAGCGTGAAAGATAATGAGGTGAATATAGCATATGTTTGTACTTTTATTTCCTTTGTGTGCAAAACAAAATGTCTTTGGGAGTATCATTAGCAAACCGAGGAAGGGTAGGTCGTAAGGCCTACTCCGGAAACTATACGTGCCGGTGTAGGAGTGGATTGTGGTTATTCCCCTTATTTAGGATGAGATTGAAATATTGATGTTATTGTGATTATTCCCCTTAATTAGGATGAGATTTTTGATAGCCCTGAATTTATTGTTGGCTCACACGACATATATGGGGAGATGACCTAGCCGGTCGGGTGGAGATCGGACGCCATGTTGCGCACATGGTGGTACTACTCTTGGTAACACCTTTTTTTTTGCATCACATGTCAAACCACATTGTTTGTGGGGAGATGGTCTAGCCGATCGGGCGTGATCGGACTCCGTGCTAAAAACACGATGTTATATCGGTTCTAATGATCTCCCAACCAAATATATATATATATATATATATATATATATATATATATATATATTGTTTTCATATTTTGAAAGTTGTTATGTTTTAACTGTGCATTTGGATATTATTGATTGTGACTTGTTGTTTATATGATTTTCCCTTTCTTATATTGGCATTCCATTTTGAAAGAGTATATTTAGATTTACATACTAGTACTATTCCATATGTACTAATGTCCCTTTTGCCGGGGGCGCTGCATCTTCAATGGATGCAAGTGGATTTGTCAGCGGGAAGTTTTGATCCTCGTTAGCAGTTACTCTCTATTAAGCAGATTCTGGTGAGCCCTACTCTGTTCCGGGCTTCATGTCATTTGACATTGTACTTTATGTTTTGAGGTATAGCCGGGGCCTTATCGCTGTCACTTCCATTCTTCTCTTCTGTTGTACTTAGAGGCTCCATAGATAGGTTGTGAGTGGTGTATGATGTTGGGAATTAAACTAGTAAGTGTTGGTATTTGGGCAAACACGTTTTTCATCATATCTATAAACTTGTAATATTTTGGAAATCATAAATGGATATCCTTTAGTAATGGAAAAAGAATGTGGAACACTTAACTTTTCTATGTCTATCACTTGTACTAATTCTTATATTGTTAATGGGAAAGGTTGGGTAGAAGGCATCTAGCCGACTTGCTTAATCGAGGTATCTCGGTTAAGTGCCTGTCGCGCTCCCCGAGATCGGGGCGTGACATATCATTATAGATTTTATAGTTCGGTATTAAAAAGGTGGAGGAAACGGCTTCAGATTCATTGAAGGTCTCTTCAAAGTGGGTATCTTGGTTGCGGTATGTTTGGGGGTGGTTAAGAGGGAATACAATGGCTTTTGGGCTTTAGGACGTTATGGTTTTATGCTAGGATCCCTTGTGGTGAGCTTTGGGTAAGTATCGTGATATTCTAATAAGGAGAAGTGTCAGTTTGAGGGCAATTTGGAAGGAACTCAGAGAAATGGGATAGCTTGGTTGTAGGTTGGATCAGTACGGTAATAGATATGATCGGTCCTTTGGGTACTTATGATGTGGCGAGTCTCTTTAGGTGTTTTGGTGTCAATACTCTTGGGTTTGGCAAACTGCGTGGTTTGGTTGAGTTAGATAGACTCAGTTCTGATGGTTTGATTATGGGAAAATAGGTTTCGAAGAGTTCTCGATGATTTCTATCATGGCTTGGGATGGATATTTCCTACTGGCATGAAGAACATGTTGCGTATTGTGATTTTCTCTTGGATGAGATCAAATAAAAGGTTTCTGACTGATCGAGTATGTATTCTGCTTGTGACTTAGAGTTGATTATGAGATTCTCGTATGTTTCATATGATGGCATGATAGATGCGACGTGTTGAATAGGATTGAGTTTTGCATGTGCAAGGTCACAGTTCATATTTGGAGGGAAGGTCATGAATTTTGAACAGCATGGACAGTTTCAGATATATAGATGGATGTTATAACTGCTTGGTAATTCCTGAGAAGAGTGCGCATTTCAGAAGGCGCACTGAGTGTTGACTTACAGATGCTTCATTTGTATTACGGTATTGGCTTGGTTGATCGGCTGCTGATATTCAGATTTTGCTATGTGGCACGGAAGAATTATGGAAGTATTCCTCGTGGGATGATCGTGTATGAGAGATGTGTTAGACATTTGGGCGGTGGAGTTGGGATCATATATGGTGATTCGTGTGTTCTACGGATTTGGAGACAATGAGTTCTCAAAAGCAGATTGTTTCGTGGTTGTGGACGGTTAATATGTGGCCAAAGCTAGCCAGGTGATAGTATATGTTATGGTTAGGCCATTGTGGACTTTCGGAGGATTAATTATATATTTGTGGATGACCAGAGATGATTTAGGGCTCATTGGTAGGCCCAACGAGGATGTGTATTCTACACCGGATCGGATTGGTCGACTCCGTACTACTATTGTTGAGGGATGTGCCATTCGGTCAAAGTGGAGCGTATTCGTGTTCTTATATGTTCTATGAATTGCCTTTCTATGCCACGATGGGTTTTGATTTGTTGGCTAAAAGCACACATGGTGCGGTTCTATTTGGGTCTTGTAGCGAGATTTGAGCGAGATGGCTATTGGGGTGTCGAATAGTTGATTGTGCCTTGGTTATGTTCTCTCCAGACTATGGTATATTGTGTTATTTTCTTCTCCGTGGTTATAGTCATACACTTCGGGTATTTGATGTCGAATTGCGTGTAGTTGTTGATTTTGAGCATGATGGCTTGAGGTTTCCATATGGATCCGTGTCTGGATGGGGCCACGCATTGCAGCTGGGTTATGTCGGGATATGATCCTTTGTGTTAGATTTGTGTGTCTTGGTTCTACTATGTAATATGGGTTTGTAACATTACGGTTGTGGTTGTACTTGTCGAGCTTGCGGGACGGTTCTCTCATTGTAGTCATTTTCTATGTTTGAGTACATTTGAATTATTGTGTATTGGTGCACGGATTGCAAGGTTTGTGGCTTTGGGTAGTATTGGTATGACATGTTAGTAGAGTAGCTTGTATTTGATAAGATGAGGTCGTTGGGCCTAGAATGGGTGCTATCGGATCTGATTACGGTATATTTGGAAGGATAATATTGCTGATCAGCTTAGAAATGGGCTATAGTTCTTGTCGAAGGAGAGGGATCTCCATGGCTTTATGATCTGATAAGTGGTTATGAGTTTTTGCATGTTTCTTCCATCATTGGCAATGTACGAAGGTTTTAGAACGAGGTTTTGTTTGATACGGGGTTTATTACCGGAATCGGGTTTGCTTCGAGCAGTTATTGTGGTCAGAATTATTACTATAAGAATTTGTGTTATGTGATATATCATGTTATTACATCTTGGGTAATGGTTAAGGCTTGATACAACTTGTTCACACTTATACAGTGTGTAGATGCGAGATTCAGATCTTATAGAAAATTCTGGATGTTGTGAATTGGATTCTGTTGTTTACGAGCTAAGGTTGTGTAATGACCCGGGCGGTGGTTTTGAGAGTTATAGCCCCGATCCCCTATTTACTACTTTCCCAGTATCTTTTTCTACTTATGTCACTTGCCGGGAGGTTGTTGTTGTGATTTCGGAGTGAATTGGGACACTTAGTCCCTAAATAGAAGCTTAAGTCTTAGGATTTTGACTGTAGTTGGAACTATGTGAAAACGATTCCGTAATAGAGTTTTGTTGATTTCGTTAGCTCCGTTGGGTGATTCTGGACTTAGGAGCGTGTCTAGACTATGAATTGGAGGTCCGTAGCTGATTTAGGCTTGAATTGGCGAAAGTCGAATTTTTGGAGATTTTGACCGGTAGTGAACTTTTTGATATCGAGGTCGGATTCCGATTCCTGAAGTTGGAGTAGGTCTGTAATGTCAATTATGACTTGTGTGCAAATTTTGAGGTCAATTGAACGTGATTTGATAGGTTTCGGTATCGATTGTAGAAATTTAAAGTTTCAAGTTCATTAAGTTCGAATCGGTGGGTGATTCGTGTTTTTAGTGTTTTTTGATGTGATTCGAGGGCTCGACTAAGTTCGTATAGTGTTTTAGGACTGACCATGTTCCACAGGCGCGCACACATAGGTGCGGCCCTTTCATCGCAGATGCGGACCCAGCCCCTTAAGTCATTTCAGCTCCTGCGAGGGAAATTCCGCAGGTGCGGCGTCACAGGTGCAACAGTAGGTTCTCAGATGCGGAATCACTTAGCAGAAAAAGGTCAATTACGAGGGTTTGATCGCATTTTCATTTTGGGTCCTTGAGAGCTCGGATTAAGGCGATAATTCAAGGATTTTCAAAGAGAACTTTGGGGTAATGATTCTTAACTCGTTTATGGTTATATTTCACTAATCTATAGTTGAATTCATCATTTAATTAAGGAGTTTGGTTGAGAAATTTGGGAAAAAGTTGAAAGGTTCTTCAAATAAGCTTTTGTGTTTTGATTGGGATTTTGATATTGGATTTGGATAATTTTGGTACGAATGAGCTCATGAGTGAATGTTTGTTCATATTTTGTGACTTTTATCCGATTCTGAGACGTGGGCCCGGGTCGACTTTTTGTGGCGATTTTCTAAATTCTTGCTTTTGCTTTGATTTCATTAATTAGATTAATTTCTTATAGTTGTATTTATGGTATGTAATTGATTTTGGCTAGATTTGGGCCATTTGGACTTGGATATTCGTGGAAAAGGCATTGTTACTGATTGATTGAGCTTGGTTCGAGGTAAGTGGCTTGCCGAACATTATGGGGGGGGGGATACCTTTAGGATTTGGTAATAGTTGTGATATGTGAGGGCTGTGTACGTGAGGTGACGAGTACGTACACGGACTATTTGTTGTAAAACCCGATTTATTTTTCTAAGCAGCAACCTGTTTTCCCTTTCATTTGAGTTATACCGTTTAAATGAGTATTAATCTGTTTTCATTCTTAATTGAGTTATTCTAGTATGTGTAGTTATCCTGCTTAGTCTAATATTGCATGTCTACGTGCTTTAACTACTTATTTGAACTCTGTGAAGAATGCCTAGTTAATTCCAGTTTTGCCTTGTTTTTTATCAGTATAACTGTAGAAATCTTGTTGTTAACTGTTGTATTTATCGGTTTGAGCTGTGTGTTTACTTTTGAGACTACAAGGCGGTTCCTCGGGAGTTCTCCCTACACATTTACTTTTGAGACTGCGAGGCGGTTCCTCGGGAGATCTCCCTGCACATTTACTTTTGAGACTACAAGACGGTACCTCGGGAGTTCTCCCTGCACATTTATTTTGGGACTACGAGATGGTATCTCGGGAGATCCCCTTCTGTTTACCCCTGTGTGTTGTACTATTGCCTTGTTATATTTCCTTTTGTTAAATTTTAGTCTCTTATTATACTGTATATATTATCCTGTCTTATTTATTATTTACCAGTGGGGCTGACCTGACCTCGTCACTACTCGACCGAGGTTAGGCTTGGTACCTACTGGGTACCGTTGTGGTGTACTCATGCTACTCTTCTGCACACGTTTTGTGTGCAGATCTAGGTACTTCTTATTAGCCTCGCTATTAGCTGAGAGTGCTTGCTACTGTACGGAGACTTCAAGGTACATCTACCGCGTCCGCAGACCTAAGAGTCCCCCTCTATTCTCCCATATGTCAAACACTTCATGTATTCCTTTTATTAGACTCTGGTGTATAGAGATGCTATTTGCCTTCTGTAGCTTGTGCCTCATGATGTTCCGGGTTTTGAAAAAGCTGTGTACGTCTAGTATTTTGGTTATTGTACATGCCGAGCGGCATTGTTATTGGTTATTCAGTATCTATTGCAGTTAGCTGTTAAGTTTTGCTTCCATTATTAATATTTCCCCAATCTGTTAGGCTTACCTAGTCGTAGAAACTAGGTGCCGTCACAACATGTTTCAGAGGGATGTTTGGGTCGTGACAAGTTGGTATCGGAGCTCTAGGTTCATAGATGTCGTGAGTCACAAGCCGGTATATTATAGTCTCGCAGATCGGTACAGAGATGTCTGTACTTATCTTCGGGAGGCTATAGAACTGTTAGGAAAAATTATACTTTTTTGATTCCCTATCATGCGAAATTGTTGACTTCGTAATTCTAAACCTCTGTATTCTATTCTCTCACAAATGGTGGGGACACGTGTAGGCGAATCTGATGACCAGGCACCCGTGCCCCTGCTAGAGCCGCGAGAGGCCGGGTCTGGGGTAGAGGCCGAGGACGTCCACGCGGTGCAGCCAGAGCACCCGCACGAGCTGCTACAGAGGAGCCCCCAGTAGCTCCAGCTGGAAGGGAGACACCTGAGATGTATGTTGCTGCACCAGCCCTCCAGGAGACTCTAGCCCAGTTTCTGAGCATGTTCAACAACTTAGCTTAGGCTGGATTGATTCCACTTGGTCCTGCCATATCTCAGGCCAGGGAAGGAGCACAGACTCCCGCAGCTTGTACCCCTGAGTAGCGGGTTTAGATAGACCAGGTTCCAGAGATTATACCGATGCAGCCGGTAGCTCCAATTCAACCCGAGGTTAGGGCAGTAGTTTCTGAGGCGGAGAAGCTCGGACTTGAGAGGTACAAAAAGTACCACCCTCATACCTTCAGCGGATTGGCGTCAGGGGATGCACATGATTTTCTGGAGGAGTGTCACCGTATTCTCCGTACTATAGGTGTAGCGGAGTCGAGTGAGGTTTCCTTTACTGCATTCCAGCTTAGAGGAGCAACCTATCAGTGGTGGCGTGCTTATAAGTTGAGTAGTCCGGCTAAGGCAACTTCACTTACATGGACTCAGTTCTAGGACATGTTTTTGAGAGAGTATGTCCCTCAGAGCTTCCAGAATGCATGGCGTGCAGAGTTTGAGCTGCTACGCCATGGTGCTATGACTGCGTCAGAGTATATAGTTCGTTTCAGTGATTTGGCCCAACATGCACCAGCCTTGGTTACCACAGTTCGAGAGAGGGTTCGTCGGTTTATTGAGGGACTCCACCCTAGTATCAGGATTAGTATGGTCAGGGAGCTGGAGATGGATATTTCTTACCAGCAGGTTGTGAGTATTGCTAGGAGATTGGAGGGCATGCTCGCTCGGGATAGAGAGGAGAGGGAGGCCAAGAGGTCTCGAGAGACTAGGCACTTATAGTGGTACTCGTGTCCCAGCTGTAGTTCGCCATGGTTGGGGCTACGAGAGTCGCCCCGTTCATTCAGCTCTTCTAGCCGCCAGTGATATTCCGGTCCCTTCGATGCTCTAGGAGCCTTATTATGCATTGCCAGTGTCTAGTGTGCCTCCTGCACGAGGTGCTTTTAGCGGTCAGTCCAACAGATCTGGACCGAGCCAGTCACACTAGCCACGCCCTCCGTGGGCTTGTTTCAGACATCTTTTCAAAGAAAATTAAATATGCTTGATTTGGTATATTCTGATGTTTGTGGTCCAATGGAAATTGAATCGATGGGCAGTAAAAAATATTTTGTTACTTTTATTGATGATGCTTCAAGAAAATTATGGGTTTATATTTTGAAAACTAAAGATAAGGTATTTAAAGTTTTCCAGAAGTTTGATGCTGTGGTGGAAAGGGAGACAGGCCAAAAGCTAAAACGTCTCTAAAGTGACAATGGAGGTGATTACACTTCAAGGGAGTTTGAAGAGTATTGTTCGAGCCATGGGATAAGACATGAAAAGACAGTGCCTGGAACCCCGCAACACAACGGCGTAGCTAAAAGAATGAACCGTACCATTGTGGAGAAAGTGATAAGCATGCTCAGAATGGCTAAACTGCCTAAGTCATTCTGGGGTGAAGCAGTTCAGACAGCCTGTAACCTGATCAATAGGAGTCTATCAGATTGTGGGATCCTGTAAAGAAGGTCATCAGAAGCAGAGATGTAGTCTTCCGAGAAAGTGAAGTTGGAACTGCTGATGATATGCCAGAGAAGGCTAAGAATGGTATAATTCCTAACCTTGTTACTATTACTTCTACTTCTAACAATCCCACAAGTGCAGAAAGTAGGATCGATGAGGTTGCCGAGCAGGAGGAGCAACCTGGTGAGGTTATTGAGCCGGGGGAGCAACTTGATGGTGATGTCGAGCAAGTGGAGCATCCCACTTAGGGAGAAGAACAACCTCAACCTCTAAGGAGATCAGAAAGGCCAAGGGTAAAGTCATGCAGGTACCCTGTCACGGAGTATGTCCTCATCAGTTATGAGGGAGAGCCAGAAAGTCTTAAGGAGGTGTTGTCCCATCCAGAAAAGAACCAGTGAATGAAATCCAGGCAATAAGAGATGGAATCTCTACCGAAAAATGGCACTTACAAGCTGGTTGAACTTCCAAAGGGCAAAAGACCACTCAAGTGTAAGTGAGTCTTTAAAATCAAGAAAGATGGAAATGGAAAGCTGGTCAGATACAAAACTCGATTGGTGGTTAAAGGCTTCGAATAGAAGAAAGGTATTGATTTTGATGAAATTTTCTCACCTATCATAAAAATGACTTCTATTCGAACAATCTTGAGCTTAACAGCTAGCCTAGATCTTGAAGTGGAGCAGTTGGACGTGAAAACTACATTTCTTCACGGAGATTTGGAAGATGAGATCTATATGGAGCAGCCAGAAGGATTTGAAGTAGCTAAAAGGAAACACATGGTGTGCAAACTGAATAAGAGTATTTATAGGTTGAAGCAAATACCAAGACAGTGGTACAAGAAGTTTGACTCATTCATGAAAAGTCAAACTTACACAAAGACATATTCTGATCCATGTGTATTCTTCAAAATATTTTCTGAAAATAACTGTATTATATTGTTGTTGTTTGTGGATGACATGTTAATTGTAGGAAAAGACAAAGGGTTGATCGCAAAGTTTAGGGGAGATTTGTCCAAGTCATTTGATATGAAGGACTTGGGCCAAACACAACAAATTCTGGGTATGAAGATAGTTCGAGAGCGAATAAGTAGAAAGTTGTGGTTGTCTCAGGAGAAGTACATTGAACGTGTACTAGAATGCTTTAACATAAAGAATGCTAAGCCACTGAGCACACCTCTTGCCGGTCATCTAAAGGTGAGCAAGAAGATGTGTTCTACAACAGTGGAGGAGAAAGGGAACATGGCTAGAGTTCCTTATTCTTCAGCAGCTGGAAGCTTGATGTATGCAATGGTATGAACCAGACCAAATATTGCTCATACAGTTTGTGTTGTTAGAAGGTTCCGTGAAAATCCAGGAAACGAACATTGGGAAGCAGTCAAGTGGATATTGAGGTACCCGAGAGGTACCACATGAGATTGCTTGTGTTTTGGAGGATCTGATCCAATCTTGAAGGGCTACACGGACGTTGATATGGTAGGTGATCTTGATAATCGTAAATCTACTACATGATACATGTTCACATTTTCAGGGGAAACTATATCATGGCAGTCGAAGTTGCAGAAGTGTATCGCACTCTCTACAACTGAAGCGGAGTATATTACCACTACAGAAGCTGGCAATGAGATGGTTTGGCTGAAACGGTTCCTTAGAGAGATTGGATTGCATCAAAACGGGTATGTCGTCTATAGTGATAGTCAAAGTACAATAGACCTAAGAAAAAACACCATGTATCACGCAAGGACGAAGCATATCGACGTGAGATAACACTGGATTCGAGAAAGAATAGAGGATGGATCTATACATGTCAAGAAGATCCATACAAGTGAGAATCCTTCGGATATGCTAACTAAGGTGGTACCAGGAGACAAGTTCGAGCTATGCAAAGAACTTGTCGGCATGCACTCAAACTAGAAACTCTGGTGTTACCTCTTTCAGGTGAATGAGACTGGAGGGGAAGTTTGATGGGTTCAGTCCATGACTTAAGGAAGATGTTTTTCTTCCTTTGAAAAAGATAATGTCAATAGTTATTTTCAATTGGCAGCGAACGTTTTTTGAATTGTCCACACTGAAGAGTTTGAAGTTTCTTTCTTTCTTTTGATGTCACTGTTATCATCTGGAGGAGTATTAAATCTCTATAAATAGAGAGCTTCTGAGCCATTTGTATTACACCAAAAAAGAGAGAAAGAAAGAGTGATGTTTCACAGACAGGGTATAAGAAAATAGTCTGTGAGAAAAATAGAGAGTGAGCGATATTGTAGTGAGGTGAGAATATCAAAAGAGGATTTTTTCTTTTCAGTGTTTTAGTGGTCTTTGGAGTATTTTACTCGGACATACAAAGTGTAAGATTTCTTGCTATAGTGATATTAGTTGCTCGTCTCGGGGCCGTAGTTTTTCCCTTATTCAAAAGGGGTTTCCACGTAAAACTCTTGGTGTTGTTGTCACTCTTTTAATCTTGTTAATTATCGTATCTTTACGCTATATTATTATTTCGCTTTTATTACTGTAAATATTATTTTTGTAGGGGGTTAATTCCAAATAATATATCTCTCAGAAGTGGCACCTTCAAAATGGCGAGGTGCATTCAGCACATGCTTCCAATTCTTCATAGGCCTTGGCGTTGTTATAGCGAATTGTATAAACTATGCCACCTCTAAGCTCAGCTGGGGATGGCGCCTCTCCGTCGGCTTGGCCGTAGTTCCAGCTGCGATAATGATCATACGTGCACTTCTCATTTATTTTTGTTCGTTTTCTCTTTTACGTATAATATTGGCATCTGGACCGTCTTGTATGCTATTTCTCATTAGTACAGGAACCGTGTATATCATGCACTTAGTACTTTTTTTTATCTCTCCTGAGATTTGAACGATTATACTTCAAAAAAATAAGGGATCTTTACACAAATAGCCGGTTCACTGTTAACTTTTTTAGCTATATACATAGATTATACATTAATTATACATGATTATACACATACAATACATGAACTATGCATATATTATGCCTCCACTAGCTATTTTTAGTTTAACCGGTTGGGTGGGGGACTATTTGAGTTAATTCTTCTATTTAATATTACACTTTATTGACATTAAGTCACACTTTTGGGTGCAGGGGCACTTCTCATTTCAGACACACCTAACAGCCTAGTTGAGCGTGGAAACTGTAGGGGTGGAAAATGGGCGGGTTAGGCTGAATTTGGGCGGGTCAAGATGGGTTAGGTTAATAAATGGGTCATTGTCCAACCCATCCCAAAGTGTACTTAGGCTAAGATGGGCTGCGTCAAGATGGGCTAAACAATGCATCATAGCCCAACCCGCCCAACTTGATCATGCTTTAGAACCATGTTCATCTTGCATAAATAAAATATTTTACCTTTTATACACATATGTATAAAAGATAAATAAATACTATTAGTATTTTGAGAATCAAAATATATTTACTTAAATAACAAATTAATATTTAAAATATGTAAGTTGAAAAATATTTTGCGGGTGGGGGGTTGGGGTGGGTGGGTGGTGCAGAAAAATGAAAAAAACAAAAAACCTAAAATTGAAAATACAAAAAAACAAGTAAAAAAAATAATTTGAAGGGGTTTGCGGGTGAGGTTTGGGGTGGGTGGGTGGTGCAGAAAAATAAAAAAATAGAAGTCAAAAAAATAAAAATACAAAAAAGAAAGTATAAAGAAATAATAGAGAGGGTTTGGGTGGATGGGTGGTGCAGAAAAACGAAAAAATAGAAAATTAAAAGTACAAAAAAAAAAAAGAAGTAAAATTGGTACAACTAAGTAAATTTTTAAAAAATAGCTACTGGGTTGTACTTTTCCATTGTGGTTTTTTTTTTCTTTTATTATTAATAAAATAGCTACTAGCAGCCCGTCTAGTAGTTTTAAAAACAAAAAAGAAGTAAATTTCAAGATAAGTTGGGTTGAAATTCCTTTGTTTTGGGTGAACTTCATGGGTTGTATTTGGGCTACTTCATGGTTTAGAATGAGATATAAGTAATACTGGGTTAACCTGGACTCAACCCAAATAGACCCATGAGCTAAAATATTTGTAGTCCAACCCATTAATCTCTAGGCGGGTTGGACTCAAATTGCCACCCTAGTGGAAAGTTTGAGCAAGCAAAGCAGTCTCTCGCAAAAGTTCGAGGAACCAATAATAACACTGAAATTGAAGCTATGTTAGCTGATCTTATTAAATCTAGTGAAAGTGCAAGAGCTTCAAACGAAGAGCATTTTGTAACAATCTTTAAGAGACGACATCGGCCTCATTTGGTCATATCCATTGCCATACCACTTTTCCAGCAAATGACGGGGATTAATATCATTGCATTCTATGCCCCTGTCCTTTTTCGATCAGTCGGTTTTGGGAATAACTCGGCTCTACTTGGTGCTGTTATACTTGGATTTGTAATCTTGGTTCAATCCTTGTGTTTACTAGTATTATTGATCGGTTTGTTCGGAGATTTCTCTTCATACTGGGTGGAGTACAAATGCTCTTCTACCAGGTGTGTGCTTAACTAATAGCCAACTGAGACAACACGTTATGCACCCATATATCCAAGATAAAACTCAAGGAATAGTTAGTTGAAGAGTTAAATATGTTTTGTGCGTCGATACTGTATAAGTTGTTTTCTCATCTTGGCTTACAACAATATATGTAACTTTTCGTAACAAGCCAGATAAGGTAACCGGAAAAATAGAGTAATAACCTGCTATAACCAGTTAAATTGTAATAATAACGTAAAATTTCTTGATATTGTCAGTGAATATAATTTAAATTCTTAGAGAGTCTTAACTTCTATATGCTAACGTTGTGTTGTTTTGTTGCAATATCAGTGTTTTGACAGTTCCGGTAGCTGCGTGTCATGATTTGGGACTTAGGCGTATGCCCGAAATTTAATTTGGAGGTCCCTACCTCAAGTTATGACCATTTAACGGAACTAGCAATTTAAAGGCTAAAGACTTCCAAGTTTGACCACGATATCGGAGCCGGAATCCGATTCTGAAAATTTGACTAGCTCTGTTATGTCATTTATGACTTGTATGCCAATTTGAAGTCAGTCCGGATTTATTTAATATGTCTTGACATAAACTTTGCAAATTGAAAAGTTTAAAACTTAAAAGATCGAATCGAGGTGTGAATTGAAATTTTGATGTTGTTTGGCGTGAATTGAAACCCCGAATAAGTCCGTATTATGTTTCTGAACTTTTGGTATATTAGGACGGGGTCCCGAGTACCCCGAGCGTGATTCGAATCGAAATCAGAACAAGAATTGGACTTGAGCAAAAATCTGAAATTTGGCCTTCTAGTGTTATCACACCGTTGTGCGAGCTTGTAACGACCCGATCAGTCATTTTGACTATTATAACCTCGTTTCCCCATTTACTGCTCAAATTGTACTTTACAGTTGTTGTGTGAATTGCCAGGGTAATTGGTTCGGGTCTGGTGAGGTTTTGGAATGAATTTGAATAATTAGTTCCAAGGTTAAAGTTTAAGTTAGAAAAATGGACCGGATATGGACCGATGTGTAAACGACCTCGAATTTGAATTTTTATGATTCCAATAGCTCCGTATGGTGATTTTGGGCTTAGTAGCATGTCCGAAATATTATTTGGAGGTCCGTAGTGGAATTAGGCTTGAAATGCCGAAAGTTTAATTTTTGGGAAGTTTGACCGGGGGGTTGACTTTTTGATATCGGGGTCGGAATCCGATTCCAAAAATTTGAATACCTCTGTTATGTCATATATAACTTGTGTGCAAAATTTGAGATTAATCGGACGTGATTTGATAGGTTACAGAGTCGTTTGTAGAAATTAGAAATTTCAAAGTTAATTAGGCTTGAATTAGGGTGTAATTCATGATTTTAGCGTTGTTTGAGGTGATTTGAGAGCTAGACTAAGTTCGTATGATATTTTAAGATTTGTTGGTATATTTGGTTGAGGTCCCGAGGGGCTCGGGTGTGTTTCGGACCAAATTGGAGCTGTTTGGAGTGATGTTGCTGAAGTCTGGTTTCCTTCTTCGCAAACGCAAAGGGAGTCAAGCGTTCACAAAGAGGAATTTGAGGGGCTGTTCGTTTGGCATTCGTGAATGCAAAGCATGGAACGCGAACGCGAACGCGAAGGAGCTGGTCATCGCGAACGTGACGAGGGGTTCGCGAAAGCGATGAGGGGTTCGCGAACGCGATGAGGAGTTCACGAACGCGAACGCGAAGAGGAAATGATGGGGCAGAAATAGTTGGCCTTCGCGAACGCGACGAGGAGGTCGCGAACCCGATGAAGGATTTGAGGCAGTTGGGTTTTGGCCTTCGCGAAGGCGAACCAATGGTCGCGAACGCGAAGAAGGCCTATCTGGGCATAATTAAAAGTCCCAAAAACGGGGGTTTGAGTTCATAACTCAAAATTAAATTTGGAGCTCGGTAGAAGGAGATTTTTGGAGAGATTCTTCCGTGGGTGTTTTTGGGTAAGTGATTCTTATCCAGTTTTGATTAATTTTCATGATTATGCCTTTGAATGCATCATTTAATTCGGATTTAATGGAGGAAAATCAAGATTTTTATAAAATCTTCTAAAAACGAAAATTTAAGATTTGGGGGTTGAGTTTTTATTGGAACTCGATAAAATTGGTATGGTTGAACTAGTAATTGGATGGGTTGTCGTATTTTCTGAGTTTCGTCGGATTCCAAGACATGGGCCCCACGAGCGAATTTTGAGTGTAATTTCGGATTTTGTGGAAAAATTAGTATTTTGATATACAATAAATTTCTATAATTTTGGTTGACTAAATCAAATTAATTGTGACTAGATTCGAGCCATTCGGAAGTTGTTACGCACAGAATGAAATTTCTGGAGCATTGTTTAGCTTGCTCGACATTGGATTCGGCTTGTTCGAGGTAAGTAACTCTTCTAATCTTTGAGTTGAGGGTATGAACCCTTAATATATGTATTTCGAGAATTGTTATGCGTTGACGCACATGCTAGGTGACGGGCATGTGGGCGTGCACTATAGAAATTGTGACATAATTGTTTCTGTGAAATTTTGTAGTTAAAAAATCTTGGCATTTTCCATGCGGTTTTATGAGTTAAAGAAATTGAGCTGAAAAGCATATTAAAAATCATGTTGAGGCTATGTGCTAGTATTATTGGGACCCACAGAGGTCATATTGCTATGAATTATTAGTTATGTTGTAAATTCATACTCAGTCATATTCATTTCATTGCATATCATATCTCAGTCTCTGTTGTTATTTATTGATACATCATATCATCATTTTTGGGCTATTCTCATGACATTATGAGCCCATGAGAGAGAGACTGGAGAGATTGATGGCCGAGGGAGGCCGATGGCCTGATTGTGAGGATATTTTTGGGATCGGGCTGCACGCCGCAGCATGCCATGTTAGCTTTATATATATTATTACTATTATATGAATCGTGGCTGCTGCCTGCAGCAGGTCTTATTGGCTTATTATTGCACGTGAGTTGACCGTGCGGATCCTTGTATTATTATTGCATGTGAGTTGTCCGTGCAGTACGTGAGTTGGCCGTGTGGACCCTTATATTATTATTGCACGTGAGTTGTCCGTGGAGCACGTGAGTTGGCTGTGCGGATCCAGATAATTATATTATGGCACGTGAGTTGTCCGTGCAGCACATGAGTTGTCCGTGCTTATAGCACTTGGACTGTAGGAGCCCCTCATGAGTCTGCACGCCGCAGCAGGTATTGTATAGCACTAAGTAATTGAGTGTGCTGAGCACACTGAGAGAGAATGCGAGACAATGAGATTGAGTACTCTGAGAGAGTGTGAGTACATGAGTGCAATCTCTGAGATACATTGCATTGACATGCACACATGACATATATGCATAGAGATGTATTTTCCTCATGCTGTACGGTATCATATTATTCATGATTTCTCACATATGTTAATAGATGGGCATAGTGATGCATTTATTTTACACTGATTATCTGGGAAGAAAATGAGATATTTTATTTATTATTGAAAGGATTTTGGAAAAAATACTATTTTCAAACTTATTCATATTTTTTGTAACTTCGGTAAACAATTTGGGTTTTCATTGATGTACTTGAAAGGCAGAACTATTTTCAAAAGTCATGATTTAGCTGAGCATTTATTCTTTGAGTTACTTCTAGTATTACTTATTTAATATTGTTATGAACTATTGTTGGTTATGGAAGTTGGACTCCGACCTTGGTAGAAGCTCGTTACTACTTTCAACCTACGGCTAGGTTTGTTACTTACTTAGTACATGGGGTCGGTTATACTGATACTACACATCTGCACATTGCGTGCAGATGTTGGCTGTTGTTGTTGTTGTTGTTGTGCTTGATGGTTGCTGGATTTGAAGATGTACCTGCATTTCTGTTATAGCTGCCTCTTGTTCATGGTAGCCTTAGATTTATAAAAGCTCTGTTTATGTACTATTCAAACATACTATGTATTTATTTCATTTCCGCTTTGTATACTCTATTCTTAGAAGCTCATGATTTGTACTACCAGTTCTTGGGGAAATGTATTGGTTTTAGATATTCTCTTTTAAATAATTGTTATTGTAATTGGATAATTGAAAGTTGGCTTACCTAGCGAGTTGGGCTAGGTGCCATCACGACTAGTTGGATTTTGGGTCGTGACAAGGTGGTATCAGAGCTCTAGGTTCATTGGGTCTACAAGTCACGAGCAAGTGTCTAGTAGAGTCTTGCGGATCGGTATGATGATGTCCATACTTATCTTTGAGAGGCTACAAGGCATTTAGGATATATACTTCCCATCTTTCTTTCTTTATCGTGCGGAATTGATTTAGCTTGAGACATAACTCTTTGAATTCCTTCCACGTATTCATATGCGCACATGAGCGCTCAGTATCAGCTGTGCATTGCCGGCTTGTAATTCTATGAATGAGGTTCGAGATGTGTATTATGTGTTTTGGTGATGGGCCAGTCTGGAGGACTTGAGGCCAGGTTTAGACCGCAGCTTAAGCTCGGTAGCTTCAGTTGTAACTTGTACAATTGGACTCATATGTCCGGTGATGACCCTACAGTAGAATTTATGGCTTGATAAGCGGTGGAATGGCGGTATGATGGGTTCAATGTAACCGCGGGATGTGTTAAGATGATTTGAACATAACGATAAGTGTTTCCTTAAAATGTAAAAGGGAAGGCCATTGGGTGCTTGATTTTTTATTTGATGTGACTTACAGTCTCGAGTATGAATGTTTTGTAGGATCTTTCACATTGTTAAATTTTAGGGTAAATTAAACTGTCATGTCTGGTTAATGAGTTTGGACTCAGATAGACTAAGTGATTTCATAGTAATTCTGACTGCGAAAGGGTATAACAAGATACCAGTTTGAGACTAAGCAGGTGGGTTATCCCCTACGGAGTAATCTACGTAGGTGTATTCCTTATGATGTGAGTAGAGAGTTTCTTTTCTGCCGACGGGGCATATATGCGGAGATTTGAATTTGAATCTGGCTGAGAAAGTTGACTTGAGTGTCAAGAAAATGATTGTGAGCTTAGCGGATTATTTGGGGTATTTTTATGGTTGGCGTTGCATGAGTTTGAGAAGAAATTTCGTTGAACTGATTGTGGCATTATGACAGTAATAGAGTATTGGTATTTTGAGTTATGGAATGTTTTAATCTATGGCTTTGAGCCAAGTGGGGGCGCCTGCTATTGATAATTCAATTTCATGGTTATATGTAATGGTTTAGTTTTGGGCTGAAGCATACTGGTGGGTTAGTTATGGCTTGCAGAAGTTGAGATCGAGGATGAATAGAATAAAGAAAACTCCTGGATACGGATTATATTGCACTTATGAGTATATGAAAAACGTGGGATGAGTGAGTTATTATTTGTGAATGATATAGTGCGCATGGAGTATGAATTTGATAGGTGGTATTAAAGTAGAGTTACTTCTTTGAGTGTTATTGTGCTAATGGGGCACGTGTCTTTTGACCAATTTGGGCAGTGTAATATGGATTTGAACAAAAGGGGTAACTCTCGAGAAAGTTCTAATGGATTCGAGATCAATATGTAACAATTGAGAATTTTTGGCGGATTTATTTATGGCTAAGATATGAGATTTAAGTTGGATGGTGTCGAGACTTGTGGCATTTTTGTATATCATTATAGATTTTATATTTCGGTATCAGGAAGGTGAATGAAACGGCCTTAGACACAAATAAGGTATTTTCAGAGTGGGTGTTTCGGTTGTGGTATTTATAGAGGTAATTATGATGTGGTGAGACTCTACAGATGTTTTGGTGGCAATATTCTTGGGTTTTGGTGACCTACGTGGTTTGGTCGAGTTAGAAAAATTTAGTTCTAATAGGTTGGTTATGTGAAAATTGATTTCAAAGTGTTCTTGATGGTTTCTACCATGGATTGAACCATATATTATCTACTGGTGTGGGAAACGTGTTGTGTATTGTGATTTCCTCCTAGAAGGAAGCAAGGGGAAGGTTTCTATCTAACCAGGTATGTATTTTACTTGTGACTCAGAATGATTATGAGGTTCTCGTATTTTTCAAATGATGGCATGATAGATGCGGTGTGTTGTGTGGGATTAAGGTTGGCGTGTGCAAGGTCATGGTTTGGCTTTGAAAGGGAGGTCATAAATTCTTAGAGCGCATGAACAGTTTTCGATGTTATATGAATGCTATAACTATTTGGTATTGTGTGAGTAGAATGTACATTTTAGAAGGCGCACTATGTTTTGAATTATGGATATTTCATACGTATTGCGGTACTCACATGGTTGATAGACTGCTGATATTCAAATTTTTCCAAGTGGCACGGAATAACTTTTAAAGTATTTAATGTGGGATGATCGTGTATGAGAGAAGTGTTAGGAATTCGGGCGGTGGAGATGGAATCAAATATGGTGATTCACGTGTTCTATGGATTTGGAGATTGGGAGTTCTCAGGAGAAGATTGTTTCATGGTTGTGGATTGTGAAGTTGTGGACGGAGCTAGCCAGATGATAGAATTTATTGTGATTCAGTCATTATGGATTTTCGGAGGAATTTTTATATATTTGTAGGTAACCCGAGTTGATATGGGGGTCCATAGGTAGGCCCAATTAAGATGTGTATATTACAACAAGCCGGAATGGTTGGCTCCATACTGCTATTGTTGAGGGATGTGTCATTCGGTCGATGTTGAACTTATTCGTATTCTGAAATAATCTGTGAGTTACTCATTTATGCTACGAGGAGTTGTGATTCATTGGTTATGTCCACAGATGGTGCAGTTCTATTTAAGCTTTATAGCGGAATTTGAGAGTATTTGGGTATTGCATGATCGATTGCGTAATGGTTATGTTCTTTCAGGTTTTGTGTGGCATTTTTGTCATTTGCCTCTCTGTGGTTATTGATTTTGAGCGGAGTGGCTCGAGGTATATATTATGGACCAACGTTTGGATGGGGTCACACATTGCAGCGGAGTTATGTTAAGGTATGAACCTTGTGTTAGAATCGGGTGATGGTTCTACAGTATATGATGAATTTTTAGCATTTCGTTGTGGCGGTACTTGTTAATCTTGCGGAGCAGTTCTCTCATTTGAGTACATTTGAATTGTTGCATATTGGTGCACGGATGGAACGGGGTGTGGCTCTGAGTATTATTGGTGCGGCATATCTGTGGAATAGTCGTGTTTAGTAATATAAGGTCATTGGACCTAGAATGGTACTATTAGGTTTGATTACGATATATGCGGAAGGATAATATTGGAGGTCGGCTCAGAAAGCGATTATGGTTCTGGCTGGGGCGAGAGATCTCCGTGACTTGTTGATCTGGTAAGTGGTCATGAAATTTCGCTTGTTTCTTTTATTATCAATAGTGTACAAAGGTTTTGGGATGACGTTTGGTTCGATATGGGTTTAATACTAGTATTTGGTTGGTTTTGGAGTAGTCACTGTGGTCAGTAATGGTTCTATGAGTATGCGAGTTGTGTAATATGTTAGGTGATTATGTCTGTGGTTATGGTTATGGGTATGGCTTGATACAGCTTGTTCAAACTCATACATGGTGTAAATGTAAGATTCGTGTCTTGAAAGAAATTCTAAAGGTTGAAAATTAAATTCCAAGGTTTATGGGCTAAATTTAAATCAATGGTTTCAGTTGTATTGTGTTGTCAAGCTCATATGGAATAGGGTGACGTGGGTTCACCCCCGAGTACGTGTGTGGCAAGATGGATAAGTGATTTGATGGCTTGGAAACAACTCTTGACATTCGAGGACGAACGTATGTTTAAGTGGGGGAGAATGTAACGACCCGACCGATCATTTTGAGTATTACAACTCCGTTTCCCCATTTACAACTCAAATTATACTTTACAGTTGTTGTGTGAATTGCCGGGGTAATTGGTTCGGGTCTGGTGAGGTTTTGGAATGAATTGGAACACTTAGTTCCAACGTTTAAAGTTTAAATTAGAAAAATGGACCGGATATGGACCGATATGTAAACGACCTCGGATTTGAATTTTTATGATTCCAATAGCTCCGTATGGTGACTTTGGGCTTAGTAGCGTGTCCAAAATATTATTTGGAGGTCCGTAGTGGAATTAGTCTTCAAATGCCAAAAGTTTAATTTTTATGAAGTTTGACCGGGGGGTGTACTTTTTGATATCAGGGTCGGAATCCGATTCTGAAAATTTGAATACCTATGTTATGTCATTTATGACTTGTGTGCAAAATTTGAGGTTAATCGGACGTGATTTGATAGGTTCCGGAGTCGTTTGTAGAAATTAGAAATTTCAAAGTTCATTAGGCTTGAATTGGGGTGTAATTCATGATTTTAGCATTGTTTGAGGTGATTTGAGGGCTCGACTAAGTTAGTATGATGTTTTAGGATTTGTTGGTATATTTGGTTGAGGTTCCGAGGGGCTCGGGTGTGTTTCGAACCAAATTGGAGTTGTTTGAACTGCTGTTGCTGAAGTCTGGTTTCCTTCTTCGCGAACGCTAAGGGAGTCCCGCGTTCGCGAAGAGGAATTTGAGGTGCTGTTCGTTTGGCCTTCGCGAACGCGAAGCGTGGAACGCGAACTCGAACGTGAAGGAGCTGGTCATCGCGAACGCGACAAGGATGCGCGAACACGAAGAGGAAATAATGGGGCAGAAACAGTTGGCCTTCGCGAACGCGATGAGGAGGTTGCAAACCCGATGAAGGATTTGAGGCAGTTGGGTTTTGGCCTTCGCGAAGGCGAAGCAAAGGTCACGAACGCGAAGAAGGCCTATCTGGGCAGAATTAAAAGTCCCATAAATGGGGGTTTGAGTTCATAATTCAAAATCAAATCTGGAGCTCGGTAGAAGGGGATTTTTGGAGAGATTCTTGCGTGGGTGTTTTGGGATAAGTGATTCTTATCCAGTTTAGATTAATTTTCCTGATTATGCCTTTGAATGCATAATTTCAATCGGATTTAACGGAGGAAAATCAAGATTTTTGTAAAATCTTCCAAAAACAAAAATTTAAGATTTGGGGGTTGAGTTGTTATTGGAACTCGATAAAATTGGTATGGTTGAACTCGTAATTGGATGGGTTGTCGGATTTTGTGAGTTTCGTCGGATTCCAAGACATGGACCCCACGGGCAATTTTTGAGTGTAATTTCGAATTTTGTGAAAAAATTAGTATTTTGATATGGAATAAATTCCTATAATTTGGGTTGACTGAATCAAATTAATTGTGACTAGATTCGAGCCATTCGGAAGTTGTTACGCACAAAATGGAATTTCTAGAGCATTGTTTAGCTTGCTCGACATTGGATTCGGCTTGTTCGAGGTAAGTAACTCTTCTAATCTTTTAGTTGAGGGTATGAACCCTGAATATATGTATTTCGTGAATTGTTAGGAGGTGACACACATGCTAGATGACGGGCGAGTGGGCGTGCACTATAAAAATTGTGACATAATTATTTCTGTGGAATTTTATAGTTAAATAATCTTGGCATTTTCCATGCGGTTTTATGAGTTAAAGAAATTGAGCTGAATAGCATATTAAAAATTATATTGAGGCTATGTGCCAGTATAATTGGGACCCACAGAGGTCATATTATTGTGAATTATTGGTTATAATGAAAATTCATACTCAGTCATATTCATTTCATTGCATATCATATCTCAGTCTCTGTTGTTATTTATTGATACATCATATCATCATTTTTGGGCTATTCTCATGACATTGTGATCCCATGAGAGAGAGACTGGAGAGATTGATGACTGAGGGAGGCCGAGGGCCTGATTGTGAGGATATTTGTGGGATCGGGCTGCACGCCGCCGCAGGCCATGTCGGCTTTATATATATTATTACTATTATATGGATCGGGGTTGTCGCCTGCAGCAGGCCTTATTGGCTTATTATTGCACGTGAGTTGGCCGTGCGGATCCTTATATTATTATTGCACGTGAGTTGGCCGCGCAACACGTGAGTTGGCCGTGCGGATTCTTATATTATTATTGCACGTGAGTTGGCCGTGCGGATCCAGATATTTATATTATGGCACATGAGTTGTCCGTGCTTATAATGCCTGGGCTGTAGGAGCCCCTCATGAGTCTGTACACACCCCTAGTGAGCGCAGTCAACTATAAACAAGGATCGGGCCGCACGCTGCAGCAGGTATTGTGTAGCGCTGAGTGATTGAGTGTGCTGAGCACAGTGAGAGAGAATGCGAGACAATAAGATTGAGTACTCTGAGAGAGATTGAGTACATGAGTGCAATCTCTGAGATACATTGCATCAACATGCACACATGACATATATGGATAGAGATGTGTTTTCCTCATGCTGTACGGTATCACATTATTCATGATTTCTCACACATGTTGATAGATGGGCATAGTGATGCATTTGTTTTATACTGGTTATCTGGGAAGAAAATGAGATATTTTATTTATTATTGAAAGGATTTTGGAAAAATTACTGTTTTCAAACTTATTCATATTTTTGGTAACTTCGGTAAACGATTTGGGTTTTCATTGATGTACTTGAAAGGCAGAACTATTTTCAGAAGTCATGATTTAGTTGAGCATTTATTCTTTGAGTTACTTCTGGTATTACTTGTTTAATATTGTTATGAACTATTGTTGGTTATGGAAGTTGGACTCCGACCTTGGTAGAAGCTCGTCACTACTTTCAACCTACGACTAGGTTTGTTACTTACTCAGTACATAGGGTCTGTTGTACTGATACTACACTTCTGTACATGCATGCAGATGTTGGCTGTTGTTGTTGCTATGCTCGATGGTTGCAGGATTTGAAGATGTATATGCGTTCCTCTTGTAGCTGCCTCTTGTTCATGGTAGCCTTAGATTTATAAAAGCTCTGTTTATGTACTATTCAAACAGACTATGTATTTATTTCATTTCTGCTTTGTATACTCTATTCTTAGAAACTCATGATTTGTACAGCCAGTTCTTGGGAAAATGTATTGGTTTTAGATATTATATTTTAAATAATTGTTATTATAATTGGATAATTGAAAGTTGGCTTTCCTAGCGAGTTGGGATAGGTGTCATCACGACTAGTTGGATTTTGGGTCGTGACAGAGCTCACAGAAGCGAGCCTTCGATCGCAGATGTGCCCGGGCGTGACTGGGCAAAAGTCCGCAGGTGCGGAAACCTGCATGCACCCGCGCGTCCGCAGAAGCGGACACAATAATCGTAGAAGCGGAGGTCAGCGCAGGTGCGCATTTTTTCTCCGTAGGTACGAGGCCTCGCCTGGCAGCCCCATTGCGCAGATGCGAGCCCAGGCAGCGCAGGTGCGGAAATGCCTGGGCAGTGTATATGTTGAAGAGTCCGATATTATTTTCACATTTTGGTCGTTTTGAGCTCGGTTAAGGCGAAATTTGGGCGATTTTCATGGGAAACATTGGGGTAAGTGTTCCTTATCCTATATTGATTATATTTCATGATTCCATACTCGTTTATATCACGAATTCGTGAATTTATGGAAGAAAAATCAGATTTTTCTAAAATCTTCCAAAAATAAGAAATTTAGATTTGGAGGTCCATTTGATATCGGAATTGGATAATTTTTGTATGATTGAACTCGTAGCGGAACGGGTGTTCGAATTTCGCAAGTTTTTCCGGAATTTGAAATGTGGGTCCCACTGTCGAATATTTTAATGAATTTTTAGATTTTTATCAGGAAAATTAGTAAATTCAAATGGAATTAATTTCTATGATTCGTATTGAGTATATTGAATTGTTTATGAATAGATTTGAAGCTTTTGGAGATAAATTTAAAAGGAAAAGCTGTGGTCGAGTAATTGATTGGAATTTGCAAAGCGAGGCAAGTGTCGTGGTTAACCTTGACTTGAGAGAATAGAACCCTTAATTTATTTGTTATGTGAAATGCATATGAATGACGTATAGGCGAGGTGACGAGTGCCTATACGTCGTCAAATTAATTGTTTACATAATTATTTGAAAATCCTAAATTTATTTTAATACATGTATTAATTGTTATAATAATTGTTTCTCTCCTATTCTTTGCCAAATATTGCCATTGTTTGTTCGTAAATAAATTATAATTATTGTGTGCCTTGAGGCTTAATAGTTTCTCATTGGACGTGGTAGTTTTTGGAGTAATTTTTATTTACATTATGAGCTGTTTAAAGTTATATATATTGGGGGAACGGGTTGCATGCCGCAACGAAAATGAAAGTAAATATATCTATATTGGGGGATTGGATTGCACGCCGCAATAGACTTATTTAAAAGTCAATATTGGGGATCAGATTGCACGCCGCAACGGACTTATTTAAAAGTCTATATATATACTTGATTGAAATAAATATATGAACGACTTGATTAAAAGGAACATATTGGGAGAGCGGGTTGCACGCTGCAACAGAATTGAATGTGAATATATTGTGAGAGCGGGTTGCACGCTGTAACAGATTTGGGTGAAATAATAATCGTTTATGACTGCTGAGTTAGCTTCAATTATTATAAATGAGTTACCTGATTTATTTCTATTATTTGTTGTTGTTATTAATATTGCGTACAGGTTAATGTAAGTGAACCGCCTTAGCCTCGTCACTACTTCGTCAAGGTTAGGCTCAGCACTTACTAGTACATGGGGTCGGTTGTACTGATACTACACTCTGCACTTCTTTTGCAGATTTCGGAGTTGATCCCAGTAGCGTACCATAGAGTTGCTCGGATTTCAGCTACACAGAGTAGACTTGAGGTATAACTGCACGGCATTCGCAGTTCTGAAGTCCCCGTCTAATTTACTTTAGCTGTGTGTATGTTTCCAGACAGCATTATTTTATTCAGACCTTTATTTGTATTATTCTACAAGCTCGTTCACTTGTGACACCAATTCTAGGATGGTATTTAGACACCGTTGTTTTATGGATTAATTATTATATTTCAGGCTTTACTTCCGCATTTATTTCTTTGTTATAAATAAATTTAAAAAAATTGTTTAAAAATGGCTAATATTATTCTAACGTTGGATTGCATAGCAAGTGAAATGTTAGGCGCCATCAAGGTCCGAAGGTGGGAAATTTGGGTCGTGACAGTTGGTATCAGAGCACTAGGTTACATAGGTCTCATGAGTCACGAGCAAGCTTAGTAGAGTCTGAAGGATCGGTACGGAGACGTCTGTACTTATCTCTCAGAGGCTATGAGGTTTAGAAACAATATCACTTCTTTCTTATTCTGTCGTGCGATTTTATTCTATCATCGATAATTGAACCATTCTACTCTTATTCTCTCGCAGATGGGGAGAACACTTACCACTTCCTCAGTTGAGCAACAGCCAGAGCCTCCAGTGACAGCTATGGCCAGGGGTAGAGGTCGAGGCCGAGGTCGTGCTAAAGGCCGAGGTAGAGCTCAGTCCAGAGCTCGAGTAGCTGCACCTGTTGAAAAACATCAGGTGGACCTTCAGGAGGAGGTTCCAGTTCAGAATGTACCAGTTGGACCAGTTCAGGTCCCATAAGGATACATAGCCACTGCAGTACTTTAGGACGCTCTAGTCCGTTTAGTAAGTCTTATGGAGGGCGTGGACCAGAATGGTACATTTCCAGTGGCACCAGCCATCTCACAGGCTGCAGGAGGAGCACAAACTCCCACTACTCCCGCTTCGGAGCAGATGGCTCCCCAGAATCAGGCTCCTGCAGCCCCGCCAGTTGGGATAGTTCAGCCAGTTATTGCGACACAGATCGGTGATAGGCCAGCCATGTCTTTTGAGGCCTTATTGAGACTGGATAAGTTTACCAAGCTCTTTTTAGTTCACTTGAGTGGTACACCTTCTGAGGTCCACAGGATTATCTTGAACGTTGCCATGAGGTGCTGCGGAACATGGGTATAGTTGGGACCAATGAGGTTGATTTTGCTGTATTTCAGATGACGGGTTCCGCCAAGAGGTGGTGGAGAGATTATACATTGACCAGACCAGTTGGATCGCCTACACTTACCTTGGAGCAGTTCTCTCAGCTATTCCCGGAGAAGTCCCTTCCTATCACACTAAGAGAGGAATTTCGCAAGCAATTTGAGCGTCTACAGCAGGGCAGTATGACTGTTACTCAGTATGAGTCCTGTTTTGTGGATTTGGCCCGTCATGCTCTCCTTTTACTACCTACGGAGGGAGAGAGAGTGAGAAGGTTTATTGGTGGACTCATTCACCATATCAGACTTCAGATGGCCAAGGAGACCGGAAGTGAGATTTCTTTTCAGGCAGCTGCTAATGTCACAAGGAGGATCAAGATGGTTCTTGCAAAGGAGAGAGGGCAGAGGTTCGATAAGAGGTCTCGTCAGTTCGGTGGTTTCAGTGGTGCCTCATCTGGAGGCAAGGGTAATTTTGGTAGGCGTCATCCTCCCAGACCATTTCATTCAGCACTTCATGCATCTCCCGGTGCTTCAGGGAGTCACGGTCCTATTATGCATTACTCTGGTCAGCCGTCATTTAGTGCACATTCAGCTCCTATCGGTAAACTACCACTCCAGAGTTACTACAGTGGTTATCCGGCTCATCTGGGTCAGCTTCAGCTTCAGCAGCCACGACATCAAGATGGGTGTTATGAGTGTGGGAACATTGGTCACATCAGGAGGTATTGCCCTAGATTTGCGAGTAACAGATCTCGGCAGGATTCGCGTGCCATCATACCGGCACAGGTTGCTTCACCGCCTGCTCAGCTAGCTGGAGGTAGGGGTCAGGCAGCTAGAGGTGGAAGTCAGACCGTTAGAGGTGGAGGCCAGTCAGTTAGAGGCCGTCCCGGGGATATAGTTCATAGTGGTGGGGCCCAGCCCCGATTTTATGCTTTTCCAGCTAGGCCTGAGGCCGAGTCATATGATGCTGTGATCACAGGTATTATTCCAGTTTGCCATAGAGATTCTTCAGTTCTATTTGATCCAGGATCTACTTATTCCTATGTGTCCTCCTATTTTGCTTCATATTTGGTTGTGCCTTGTGATTCTCTGAGTGCTTCTGTGTGTGTATCTACACCAGTGGGAGACTCTGTTATAGTAGATCATGTCTATTGTTCATGTGTGGTTACTATTGGTAATCTTGAGACTAGTGTGGATCTTCTACTTCTTGATATGGTAGATTTTGATGTCATCTTGGGTATGGATTGGCTGTCCCCTTTATCATGCTATATTGGAATGTCATGCCAAGACAGTGACTCTAGCCATGCCGGGGTTACCTCGGTTAGAGTGGAAAGGAACTCCTGGTCATTCTTCCAACAGTGTTATTTCTTATATAAAAGCTCGACGTATGGTAGAGAAAGGGTGTCTAGCCTATTTGGCTTATATTCGTGATCCGAGTGCGGATGTTCCTTCTATGGACTCAGTACCAGTTGTTCGTGAATTTCCAGAAGTATTTCCTGCAAATTTGCCCGGGATGCCATCCGACAGAGATGTTGACTTCTGTATAGATTTGGCTCCGGGCACTCAGCCCATTCCTATTCCACCATACCGTATGGCCCCGTCGGAGTTGATAGAATTGAAAGAGCAGTTGTAAGACTTGCTTGATCAGGGATTCATTAGACCCAGTGTCTCGCCTTGGGGTGCATCCGTATTATTTGTAAAGAAGAAAGATGGCTCTATGCGGATGTGTATAGATTATCGGCAGTTGAACAAGGCCATTATCAAAAATAAATATTTGTTTCCAAGAATTGATGACTTATTTGATCAGCTTCAGGGTTCCAAGGTATTTTTGAAGATAGATTTGAGGTCTAGTTACTATCAGTTGAATATTAGGGCATCTGATATCCCTAAAACAGCTTTTTGAACTCGGTATGGGAATTACGAATGCTTAGTGATGTCATTTGGGTTGACAAATGCCCCAGTAGCATTTATGGATTTGATGAATCGGGTGTTCAAGCCTTATTTGGACTCTTTTGTGGTTGTATTCATTGATGATATCTTAATTTACTCCAACAGTCGAGAGGAGCATGAGCAACATCTTTGAAGTGTGCTTTACACTTTGAAGAATAATCAGTTATATGCCAAGTTTTCAAACTGTGAGTTTTGGTTAGACTCAGCTGCCTTTTTGGGGCATGTGGTATCGGCAAAAGGCATAAAGGTGGATCCTAAGAAGTTAGATGTTGTTCAGAATTGGCCTAGACCTACTTCAGTTACATAGATCCAGAGTTTCCTAGGTTTGGCAGGTTATTATCGTCGGTTCGTGGAAGGGTTTTCATTTATAGCAAGCACATTGACCAGACTAACCTAGAAGGGTGTCCCATTCAGATGGTCAGACGAGTGTGAGTTGAGCTTTCAAAAGCTCAAGACCGCTTTGACTACAGTGCCAATGTTGGTATTACCCACAGGTTCAGGATCGTATACAGTATATTGTGATGCATCTCACACTGGGCTTGGTGCAGTATTAATGCAAGATGGCAGGGTGATTGCATATGCGTCGCGGTAGTTGAAACTTCACGAGAAGAATTATCCTGTTCATGACTTAGAACTGGCAGCCATTGTTCATACGCTGAAGATTTGGAGGCATTACCTCTACGGTGTCTCGTGTGAGGTATTTACTGATCATCGTAGCCTTCAGTACCTGTTCAAACAAAAAGATCTTAATTCGAGGCAGAGAAAATGGCTGGAGTTGTTGAAAGACTATAATATCACCATTTTGTATCACCCCGAAGAGGCCAATGTGGTGGCCGGTGCTTTGAGTAGAAAGGTTGTGAGTATGGGCAGTCTTGCGTATATTCCGGTTGGTGAGATGCTATTAGCTGCAGATGTTCAGACTTTGGTTAATCAGTTCGTGAGGTTAGATATTTCAGAACCCAGTCGGGTTCTAGCTTGCACAGTCGCTCGGTCTTCTTTATATGAGCGCATCAGAGAGAGGCAGTATACTGATCCTTATTTACTTATCCTTAATGACACGGTGTGACACGGTGATGCCAAATAGGTTGCTGTGGGGAAAGATGGAGTTCTGCGAATGCAGGGTCGTATTTGTGTGCCTAATGTGGATGGGCGTCGTGAATTAATTCTTAAAGAGGCACACAGTTCCAGGTATTCAATTTATCCAGGTACCGCCAAAATGTATCAAGATTTGCGGAAATATTATTGGTGGAGGAGAATGAAAAAGGATATAGTTGCATATGTAGCTCGATGTCTGAATTGTCAGCTAGTTAAGTACGAGCATCAGAAACCTGGTGGTTTGCTTCAGAAGTTAGAAATTCCTGAGTGGAAGTGGGAGCGTATCACTATGGATTTTGTTGTTGGGCTCCCACGGACTCAGAGAAAATTTGACGCAATTTGGATCATTGTGGACAGGTTGACCAAGTCAGTACATTTCATTCGAGTGGCAGTTACCTATTCTTCAGAGATGTTAGCTGAAATTTACATTCGTGAGATTGTCCGCCTTCACGGTGTGCCCGTGTCTATTATTTTAGATCGATGTACGCAGTTTACCTCATATTTCTGTAGGGCTATACAACATGAGTTAGGCATGCGGGTGGATTTGAGTACAACATTTCATCCACAGATAGACGGACAGTCAGAGCGCACTATTTAGATATTGGAAGATATGCTCCGCGCTTCTGTTATTGACTTTGGAGGTTCTTGGGATCATTTCTTGCCACTTGCAAAGTTTGCTTATAATAATAGATACCACTCGAGCATTCATATGGCTCCATATGAGGCATTATACGGAAGGCGATGCCGATCGCCAGTTGGTTGGTTTGAACCAGGAGAGGCTCGGTTGTTGGGTACCGATTTGGTACAGGATACCTTGGATAAGGTCAAGATTATTCAGGATCGGCTTCGCACAGCTCAATCTAGGCAAAAGAGTTATGCCGACCGTAAAGTTTGTGATATTGCATTCATGGTTGGAGAAAGAATATTGCTCCGGGTTTCACCTATGATAGGTGTAATAAGGTTCGGAAAGAAGGGCAAGTTGAGCCCTAGGTATATTAGACCCTTTAAAATTCTTGAAAGGGTGGGTGAAGTAGCTCCGAGTCTGACATGCGGAGTAAATATCCACACCTTTTCTCCAGCTCAGGTACTTTTTCTAACTCCGTTCGAGGACGAACGTTTGTTTTATAGGTGGAGAATGTGATGACCCAAAATGTCATCTTTAAATTTAAGACCTCGAAAAGCAACATTTATCATTTCTCGACTTGCGTGCGTAGTTCGTAAAATTTTTTGGAATATTTTCATGTGAAAAATGGAGTAAAATATGAAATAGAGCTTTAAAACACAACTGAGTTGACTTTGGTCAACATTTTTAGCAAACGGAGATGGATCAGTATTTTGACAGTTCCGGTAGCTCCGTATCATTATTTGGGACTTGGGCGTATACCCGAAATTTAATTTGGAGGTCCCTTGCTCAAGTTATGACCATTTAACGAAACTGGCAATTTAAAGGCTAAAGATTTTCAAGTTTGACTACGGGGTTGACTTTTTGATATTAGAGATGAAATCCGATTCTGAAAATTTGAATAGCTCCATTTTGTCATTTATGACTTGTGTGCCAAATTTGAAGTCATTCCAGATTCATTTAATATGTTTTGGCACAAACTTTGCAAATTGAAAAGTTTAAAACATAAAAGATCGAATCGAGGTGTGAATTGAAATTTTGATGTTGTTTGGCATGAATTGAAACTCCGAGTAAGTCCGTATTATGTTTCTGGACTTGTTGGTATATACAGACTGGGTCCTGAGTACCCCGAGCATGATTCAAATCGAAATCGGAACAAGAATTGGATTTAAAGCAAAAATATGAAATTTGGCCTTCTAGTGTAATCGCACCTGCAAATTTTTGACTGCAGGTGCGAGCTCGCAGAAGCTAGCCTTCGATCGCAGATGCGCCCGGGTGTGGCTGGGCAAAAATCCGCAGGTGCGAAAATCTGCACGCACCCGCGCGTCCGCAGAAGCAGACACAATAATCGCAGAAGCGGAGGTCAGCGCAGGTGCACATTTTTCCTCCGTAGGTGCGAGGCCTCGCCTGGCAGCACCATTTCGCAGATGCGAGATTTTGCTCGCAGATGCGAGCTCGCATGTGCGAGCCCAGGCACTGCAGGTGCGGAAATTCCTGGGCAATGTATATTTCGAAGAGTCCGATATTATTTTCACATTTTGGTCGTTTTCAGCTCGGTTAAGGCGAATCTTTGGGCGATTTTCACGGGAAATATTGGGGTAAATATTTCTTATCCTATATTGATTATATTTCTTGATTCCATACTCGTTTATATCACGAAGCCGTGAATTTATAGAAGAAAAATCAGATTTTTCTAAAATCTTCCAAAAATGAGAAATTTAGATTTGAAGGTCCATTTGATATCGGAATTGGATAAGTTTTGTATGGTTGAACTCGCAGCGGAACGGATGTTCGTATTTCGCGAGTTTTTCAGGGATTTTAAACGTGGGTTCCACTATCGAATATTTTAATGAATTTTAGATTTTTATCCGGAAAATTAGTAAATTCATATGGAATTAATTTATATGATTCGTATTGAGTATATTGAATTGTTTATGAATAGATTTGAAGATTTTGGAGACAAATTTAAAAGGAAAAGCTATGGTCGAGTAATTGATTGGAATTTGCAAAGCGAGGTATGTATCGTGGTTAACCTTGACTTGAGGGAATAGAACCCTTAAATTATTTGTTATGTGAAATGCATATTAACGACGTATAGGCGAGGTGACGAGTGCCTATACGTCGTCAAATTAATTATTTGCATAATTATTTGAAAATTCTAAATTTGTTTTAATACATGTATTAATTGTTATAATAATTGTTTCTCTCCTATTCTTTGCCAAATATTAATTGTTAAATCCCTGTAATAATTGCTACATACTTATTTGAATTATGTTAATATTATTTTTATAGGGGGTTTATTCCCAACAGTATATCTCTCAGAAGTGGCACCTTCAAAATGGCGAGGTGCATTCAGCACAGGCTTCCAATTCTTCATAGGCCTTGGCGTTGTTATAGCGAATTGCATAAACTATGCCACCTCTAAGCTCAGCTGGGGATGGCGCCTCTCCGTCGGCCTGGCCGTAGTTCCAGCCGCGACAATGATTATAAGTGCACTTCTCATTTATTTTTGTTCGTTTTCTCTTTTACATATAATATTGGCATCTGGACCGTCTTTTATGCTATTTCTCATTAGTACAGGAACCGTGTATATCATGCACTTAGTACTTTTTTTTTATCTCTCCTGAGATTTGAACCATTATACTTCAAAAAAACAAGGGATCTTTACACAAATAGCAGGTTCACTGTTAACTTTCTTAGCTATATACATAAATTATACATTAATTATACATGATTATGCACATACAATACATGAACTATGCATATATTATACCTCCACTAGCTATTTTTAGTTTAATCAGTTGGGTGGGGGGCTATTTGAGTTAATTCTTCTATTTAATATTACACTTTATTGACACTAAGTCACACTTTTGGGTGCAGGTGCACTTCTCATTTCAGACACACCTAGCAGCCTAGTTGAGCGTGAAAACTGTTAGGGTGGAAAATGGGCGGATTAGGCTGAATTTAGGCGGGTCAAGATGGGTTAGGTCAATAAATGGGTCATTGCCCAACCCAGCCCAAAGTGTACTTGGGCTAAGATGGGCCGGGTCAAGATGGGCTAAAAAATGGATCATAGCCCGCACTTCTCATTTCAGACACACCTAGCAGCCTAGTTGAGCATGAAAACTGTTAGGGTGGAAAATGGGCGGATTAGGCTGAATTTAGGCGGGTCAAGATGGGTTAGGTCAATAAATGGGTCATTGCCCAACCCAGCCCAAAGTGTACTTGGGCTAAGATGGGTCGGGTCAAGATGGGCTAAAAAATGGATCATAGCCCAACCCGCCCAACTTGATTATGTTTTAGAACCATGCTCCTCTTGTATAAACAAAATTTTTTACCTTTTATACACATATGTATAAAAGATAAATAAATACTATTAGTATTTTGAGAATCAAAATATATTTACTTAAATAACAAATTAATATTTAAAATATGTGAGTTGAAAAATATTTTGCAGGTGGGGGGTTGGAGTGGGTGGGTGGTGCAGAAAAACGAAAAAACAAAAAATCTAAAATTGAAAATACCAAAAAAAAGTAAAAAAAAAATTGAGGGGGTTTGCGGGGGAGGTTTGGGGTGGGTGGGTGGTGCAGAAAAACGAAAAAATAGAAAACAGAAAAATAAAATACAAAAAAGAAAGTAAAAAAAAGAGAATTGAGGGGGTTTGGGTGGGTGGTGCAGAAAAACGAAAAAACAGAAAATTGAAAATACAAAAAAAAAGTAAAATTGGGGCAACTAAGTAAATTTTAAAAAAAAATAGCTATTGGGTTGTACTTTTCCGTTGTGATTTTTCTTTTCTTTTATTATTAATAAAATAGCTACTGGCACCCCGCCTAGTAGTATTAAAAAAAAAAGAAGTAAATTTCAAGATAAGTTGAGTTGAAATCCCTTTGTTTTGGGTGAGCTTCAGGGTTTGTATTTGGGCTACTTCATGGTTCAGAATGAGATATAAGTAATAATGGGTTAACTTGGACTCAACCCAAATAGTCCCATGAGCTAAAATGTTTGTAGTCCAACCCATTAATCTCTTGGCGGTTGGGCGGATTGGACAGGGTTGAGCTCAAATTGTCACCCTAGTGGAAAGTTGGAGCAAGCAAAGCAGTCTCTAGCAAAAGTTCGAGGAACCAATAATAACACTGAAATTGAAGCTGTGTTAGCTGATCTTATTAAATCTAGTGAAACTGCAAGAGCTTCAAACGAAGAGCCTTTTGTAACAATCTTTAAGAGACGACATCGGCCTCATTTGGTCATGTCCATTGCCATACCATTTTTCCAGCAAATGACGGGGATTAATATCATTGCATTCTACGCCCCTGTCCTTTTTCGATCAGTCGATTTTGGGAATAACTCGGCTCTACTTGGTGCTGTTATACTTGGATTAGTCAATCTTGGTTCAATCCTTTTGTTTACTGGTATTGTTGATCGGTTTGGTCGGAGATTTCTCTTCATACTGGGTGAAGTACAAATGCTCTTCTGCCAGGTGTGTGCTTAACTAATAGCCAACTGAGACAACACGTTATGCACCCATATATCCAAAGATAAAACTCAAGGAATAGTTAGTTGAAGAGTTAAATATGTTTTGTGCGTCGATAGTCTATAAGTTGTTTTCTCATCTTGGCTTACAACAATATATGTAACTTTTCGTAACAAGCCAGATAAGGTAACCATTATAATAATAGCGTAAAATTTCTTGATATTGTCAGTGTATATAAGTTAAATTCTTAGAGAATCTTAACTTCCTATATGTTGACGTTGTGTTGTTTTGTTGCAATATCAAGTTAAATAGACATGCAATAACATATAAATGCAAGCTTTTAACAAATTTGGTAGGGTAACCGATCAAGAAAATAGAGTAAATATTAAATTATACTTATAAATGAAAGATATTTATATTGTGAGTGTGTATAACTTTGATGATCCTTATGATAATTACATGATTGGCTTAATGTTGGTGAAGGTAGCTATTGCTTCTACACTTGCATCTTCAATAGGTGAAAATGGAAACAAACACATAACCAAGCAATATGCTACCTTAGTCCTTGCCCTGATGTGCATCTATGCTGCTGGTTTTGGTTGGTCATGGAGTCCTCTAAGTTGGCTCATTCCAAGCGAAATAATTCTGATGAACATTCGATCGACGGGGCAGAGCATAAGTGTGGCCGTGAACTTTGCCACCACATTTGTGTTGTCTGACATTTTAGCCAATGCTTTGTCACTTCAAGTATGGGGCTTTCTTGATCAGAGCTAGTGCCGCAACCGAGTGAGCAAAGAAGTTGAATGGATTATACAAAAGTTTTATACTGTTAGATGTTTCTGTGATCTCTAGAAATAGGAATTTTATCGTAAGTGGATCATGATAAACACACAATTAAGTAAATAAAAGTATTTTTGCTCTAACAGATAAAAATTTATATTTGCAATAAGATTAACTCAGAATTTTAAGTTTACAAACGTGGGAAGAAGAAATAATCTCACTACAACACGTTCAACAAGTTAGAAAGAAGCTCTTCCATATTAAAATTCTAAATATTAGGACTTTGTACCTAGTTCAATTAAAGAATGAGTAAAATTTTTATTGTTTTCAAGGTCCTAGTATATTAGAAAAATAATTAAATGACAATATTGTCCCATGTGAACTCTATTTTCTAAGGATAAAAAAGGGCGAACGACATTTTGCTAATTTAATATTATATTTATGAGGATTTCAAACATAAATTAAAAAATAAATAGACAAATAATAATTATAATTTTACCGACTCCTAAACAAACTTGGACGATATATTAATGTGTAGGAGGAATTTTCAGACCACATTTACTCTTAATGTTCTTTTCGTTGATTAACATTGTATTTTTAGTCTTCATGCTTTTACAATAATAATTTAAATCCAAAGAATTAATGAAAGAGCTAAAGAATTTTTCAAGAGCAAATTCAGATAGAAATAAAAACAAAATCAATGATGGCATAAATTAAATTAGCTATAAAAACATAAATATGTACTAACTTACTAAGAAGAACTCACATGAATTGAACTCACATGTTCAATCACAAGTGACAATATTTGTACCAATAAATCAGTAACAGATAATATTCCGTAAATAATTATAAGCTTTCTAAACCTACATATCTCAATGCCAACTTCTACCTGTAACTTATATTTTTCAACATAGATAATCATATAAATATAAGCATAGGCAGATTATTGATCTCCGAATGAACGTAACAATAAAACAAAAGAAGCGGATACTATGCAACTAAACTTCTTCGTTCAAACTTTTGTTCCGATACCATTAAGGGTACGTACCTGGTCTACATGGATGGATTTCTTGTTTTATGTACCTCCAACAATAGATAAAAGAAATTTTAACTAATTTTGCACAAGAAAGGGGAAAAGAAGCCAATTGTATTGTTTTTTTAATAAAGAAAAGAAATAAAGATATTGACATACCAAAGTCTTAATATACTGTTTCATACGTGGTCTAGAAGAAATTCACCGTAGTTGGATATGTAGTAAGATTTCACCCTATAATTGGATAGCAATACTTCGGGCCCAGAGGGTTTACCCACCTCATGAAGATGGTGTGAGTGTTGATTTAAAATCCTAATATTAGGAAAATAAATATGGAGGATATTATATATGTTACACAATTTATATAAGTTAAAAACTTAATTTAACTTTAAGAAGTCTTAAATGCTAGAACTTTCAACACAATTCATATAAGGAAGTCTTTAATAGTAAAATTTTAGCCTATTTAAACAACTAAATATTAGGATAGTAAATTAAATTACAACTTTGTCCAATGTAAAATCTACTTTTAAAGGGTAAATGTCTGTGATGACCCAAAATGTCATCTTTAATTTTAATAAGTAGTTCTGTGTCCTAAGAAAAAATATCATTTATCATTCCTCGACTTTCGTGCGCAGTCCGTAAAATTTTCCGAAAAGTTTTCATATGAAAAATGGATTAAAATATGAAATAGAGTTTTAAAACTCAACTGAGTTGACTTTGATCAATATTTTTATTAAACGGACCGGATCTGTATTTTGACAGTTCCGGTAGCTGTGTATCGTGATTTGGGACTTGGGCGTATGCCCGAAATTTAATTTGGAGGTCCCTAGCTCAAGTTATGACCATTTAACGGAACTAGCAATTTAAAGGCTAAAGACTTTCAAGTTTAACCACGGGGTTGACTTTTTGATATCGGAGCCAGAATCTGATTCTGAAAATTTGAATAGCTCCGTTATGTCATTTATGACTTGTGTGCCAATTTTGAAGTCATTCCGGATTCATTTAATATGTTTTGGCACAAACTTTGCAAATTGAAAAGTTTAAAACTTAAAAGATCGAATCGAGGTGTGAATTGAAATTTTGATGTTGTTTGGCATGAATTGAAACCCCGAGTAAGTTAGTATTATGTTTCTGGACTTGTTGGTATATTCGGACGGGGTTCCGAGTACCACGAGCGTGATTCGAATCGAAATCGGAACAAGAATTGGACTTAAGTAAAAATCTAAAGTTGGCCTACTAGTGTAATTGCACCTGCGGATTTTTGACTGCAGGTGCGAGCTCGCAGAAGCGAGCCTTCGATCGCAGATGCGCCCGGGCGTGGCTGGGCAAAAGTCCGCAGGTGCGGAAACCTGCACGCACCCGCACGTCCGCAGAAGCGGACACAATAATCGCAGAAGCGGTGGTCAGCGCAGGTGCGCATTTTTCCTTCGCAGGTGCGATGCCTCGCATGGCAACCCCATTTCGCAGATACGAGATTTTTCTCGCAGATGCGAGCTCGCATGTGCGAGCCCAGGCACCGCAGGTGCGAAAATACCCGGGCAGTGTATATATCAAAGAGTCCGATATTATTTTCATATTTTGGTCGTTTTGAGCACGGTTAAGGCGAATCTTTGGGCGATTTTCACGGAAAATATTGGGGTAAGTGTTCCTTATCCTATATTGATTATATTTTATGATTTCATACTCATTTATATCATGAATCCGGGAATTTATGGAAGAAAAAATAGATTTTTCTAAAATTTTCCAAAAACGAGAAATTTAGATTTGAAGGTCCATTTGATATCGGAATTGGATAATTTTTGTATGGTTGAACTCGTAACGGAACGGGTGTTCATATTTCGCGAGTTTGTTCGGAATTTGAGATGTGGGTCCCACTATCGAATATTTTAATAAATTTTGGATTTTTATCCGGAAAATTAATAAATTCATATGGAATTAATTCATATGATTCGTATTGAGTATATTGAATTATTTATGAATATATTTGAAGATTTTGGAGACAAATTTAAAAGGAAAAGCTATGGTCGAGTAATTGATTGGAATTTGCAAAGCGAGGTAAGTGTCGTGGTTAACCTTGACTTGAGAAAATAGAACCCTTAAATTATTTGTTATGTGAAATGTATATGAACGACGTATAGGCGAGGCGACGAGTGCCTATACGTCGTCAAATTAATTGTTTGTATAATTATTTGAAAATCCTAAATTTGTTTTAATACATGTATTAATTGTTATAATAATTATTTCTCTCCTATTCTTTGCCAAATATTAATTCTTAAATTCCTATAATAATTGCTACATGCTTATTTGAATTATGTGCACTAATTGCTACTTGACATTTAGCATATTAAATATTAAACTGTCCATTTTCTCCCTGATTTCCAAAATAAATTGTTATTGCCATTGTTTGTTCATAAATAAATTATAATTATTGTATGCCTTGATGCTTAATAGTTTCTCATTGGACGTGATAGTTTTTAGAGTAATTTTTATTTACATTATGAGCTGTTTAAAGTTATATATATTGGGGGAATGGGTTGCACGCCGTAACGAAAATGAAAGTAAATATATCTATATTGGGGGATCGGATTGCACGCCGCAATAGACTTATTTAAAAGTTAATATTGGAAGATCGGATTGCACGCCACAATAGACTTATTTAAAAGTCTATATATATACTTGATTGAAATATATGACAGACTTGATTAAAAGGAATATATTGGGAGAGCGGGTTGCACGCTGCAATAGAATTGAATGTGAATATATTGTGAGAGCGGGTTGCACGCTGCAACAGAATTAGTTAAAATAATAATGGATTATGACTGCTGAGTTAGCTTCAATTATTATAAATGAGTTACCTGATTTATTTCTATTATTTGTTGTTGTTATTTATATTGCGTACAGGTTAATGTAAGTGAACCGCCTTAGCCTCGTCACTACTTCGTCTAGGTTAGGCTTAGCACTTACCAGTACATGGGGTCGGTTGTACTGATACTACACTCTGCACTTCTTGTGCAGACTTCGGAGTTGATCCCAGTGGCGTACCATAGACTTGCTCGGATTTCAGCTACTCAGAGGAGACTAGAGGTATAACTGCACGGCGTTCGCAGTTCTGAAATCTCCGTCTAATTTACTTTAGCTGTGTGTTTGTTTCCAGACAGCTTTATTTTATTCAGACCTTTATTTATATTATTCTGCAAGCTTGTGCACTTGTGACACCAATTCTGGGATGGTATTTAGACACCGTTATTTTATGGATTAATCATTATATTTCAGACTTTACTTCCGCATTTATTTTTTTGTTATAAATAAATTTTAAAAAATTGTTTAAAAATGGCTAATATTATTCTAACATTGGCTTGCCTAGCAAGTGAAATATTAGGCGCCATCACGGTCCGAAGGTGGGAAATTCGGGTCGTCACAATGTCACGACCCAAAATCCAACTAGTCGTGATGGCACCTAACCCAACCCGCTAGGTAAGCCAATTAACAACTATCCAATTTAATGAGATTTGTTAAGACAAATGAATGATAAATAACTAAATCTTTATACATTTTTCAAGGACTGGTAGTACAAATCATGAGCTTCTAAGATTTAAAATTTACAAAGCGGATATGAAATAAAGTACATCATCTATTTGAAATATACAAGAACAGATTAAAATTCTAAAGCTACAAAGATCAAGAGGCAACTATAATCGGAACACGTGTACGTATTCAAACCCAGTTCCCGCCGTACGTAGCAACATCAACATCCAACATTTGCACGCAAGGTACAGAAGTGTAGTATGAGTACAACCGACCCCATGTACTCAATAAGTAACAAACCTAACCTTAGGTTGAAAGTAGTGACGAGTTGAAACAAAGGTCGGAGTCCAACACCAATAGCCAACAACAGTTCATAACAACATAATAAAAGTGATAAAAGAAGTAACTCAGAGATATATTGCTCAACTCATTCACAGTTCCGAAAAATAGGCATATTTTTCAAATATATCATTGAAAACCCAAACCTTTTACCGGAATCACCAAAATATGAGTATGTTTGTGAAACTATGATTTTTCCCAAAACTTTCAACAGATAAATGTTTCATTTTCAAATGGCATGAGGAAAATACATTTCTATGTCTACATGTCAAGTGTGCATGTCGAATGCCATGCAACTCAGTGATAAAACCATATGCATACTCTCAGAGTATCAATTCACTTAGTCCTCCGAGTCAGTTAGTCCTCACAGTCACTCAGTCTTCCCAATCATTCGGCACTCACTCTCGGCACTCACGCTCGGCAATCACTCTCGGCACTCGCACTCAGTAGGTACCTATGCTCACTGTGGGTATGCAGACTCCGGAGAGGTAGATCCAGCCCAAGCAGTATAATAATCCAATCATGATATTTATCAATAATACTTATTGCGGCGTACAACCCAATCCCATCATGAATCAATAATATCTGCTGCAGCGTGCAACCCGACCCCATCAATATCCTCACAATCAGGACCTCGGCCTCACTCAGTCATCAATCTCTCCAGTTTCTCGGGCTCACAATGTCATAAAAATCAGCCCAAAATGATGATGTGATGTATTAATAAATAGTAACATAGACTGAGATATGATAACAGAGACTGAGATATGATATCAATAAATGAATGCGTATGACTGAGTATGTAATTACAATGTACGCAAATAACTCAACAGAAGAAATGGCCCCAGTGGATCCCAACAGGATAAGCATATAGCCTAGACATGGTTTCTAACATGGATCATAGCTCAATTACTCTAGCACGTAGAGATTTTATGGATAGAAATCAGATTAGGTAACTACACAATACCACATAAATGACCGAGTCATAATTCACACGGTGCATGCCCACATGCCCGTCACCTAGCATGTGCATCAACCCAACACCAAACACATATCACGTATATTCAGTAGTTCATACCATCAGTAACAAGTTTAGAAGTATTACTTACCTCGAACAAGCCAAATCCACATAACGATCCGACCGGTCGTTTCGATCATTTGCACTTCGCTCGGTAGTTTGAAGGCATTAGTAGCTCCATATGATGTATTATGATTTGTTTGAATTGTCCATTTTGGTTTTCAAGTTAATCGGAATCGATTTGGAAGAATGAACTTTATGATTTAAGCTTTAAGTTAGAAAACTTGACCAAGTTTGACTTTTTAGTATTCGACCTCAGATCGGAGTTTTGATAATTATTTTAGGTCCAGATTGTGATTTTCAACTTGGGCATATTCCTGGATTTGTATTTGGATATTTCTAGAAAGGTTCGGCGCTAATTCGCGAAAGTTAGAAATTTGAAGGTTTGGAAAGTTCATAAATTTGAGCGGGAGTTGACTTTGATGATATCGGATTCAGATTATTGTTTCGAGAATTGGAATAACTTTGTTATGTCATTTGAGACTTGTGTGCAAAATTTGAGTTCATTCCGAGTTGATTTGATGTGTTTTGGCACGAGATTTGGAAGTTGAAAATTTAAATTTCATTAAGTTTGAATTGATGTACGAATCATTGTTTCAATGTTGTTATGCGTGATTTGAGGGCTCGAGTAAATCCTTATCATGTTATAGGACTTTTTGGTATATTCAGACGGGGTCCCAAGTGGCTCGGGTGAGTTTTGGACGAGGTTCGGATCGTTTCAGATTATTATGCTAAGGCTGGTTTGGCAGATTCTGGTGCGACCGCACATGCGATCGGTTTGGTCGTAGGTGCGTGACCACAGGCGCGAATAAAGCATCGCTGAAGTAGTTAATTGGACTTTCCCTGGGTTGCAAAAGTGTTGCATTTTTGCGCAGAAGTGGAACTATGGATCGCAGAAGCGAAGGCAAGTGCAGAAGCGTAAGCCTTGTTCGCACCTGCATTTGCGCAGAAGCGGACACTTTTCGCAGGTATGATGGTCTGATTATCAGTGCTCTTCCGCAGGAGCTTGAATTTATTTTGCAAAAGTGACGCCGCAGAAGTGGCCCTTGGTTCGAAAAAGGGAAAATCTTAGGGCAGAAGCTATATTTTCGAGGGTTGGCCGTTTTACTCTCATTATGGGATTTTGGAGCTCGGTTTGGGCGACTTTGGAGAGGAAATTCACCATGTGACTTGGGGTAAGCATTCTTGACTCACTCATGATTTTATTTCGTGATTCTTTCTTCATTTTTGGTAATTGGATTATGAATTATAAAGAGAAATTGGGGGTTTTAGCTTATAGTTTCATAGAATGAGTTTTTGAGTTTTTAACAACGATTCAGAGTCGTATTTGAGTGAAACTAGTATGGTTGGACTCGTAATTTAATAATTTGTCGGATTTTATATGTTTCGTCGGGTTCTGAGGCGTGGGCCTAGGTTAGACTTTTGGGTTGATTTTGGGCTTTTAATTAAAGATTCGGCCTTTATCATTTGGAATTGTTTCCTTAGAAATTATTTGATGTATTTGAGTTGCTTTTGGTTAGTTTTGAGCCGTTCGGAGGCCAGTACACGCGAGATGGAATTTTTAGTGCATCGCTTGACTTACTCGGTATTGGATTTGGCTTGTTCGAGGTGAGTAACACTTCTAAACTTGGTGTTGAAGGTATGAAACCTCGAATTACGTGTTATATGATAAATGTTAAGGTAACGTGCATGCTACGTGTCGGGCGTGTGGTCGTGCACCATGTAAGTTATGATTTAGTCGATTTCGAGGAACTGTATAACAATCTTATCTGAACACTTTTACTGTACTCTATGTGTTAAAGCACTTGAGCTATAACTTATGCTAGAAATCACGTTTAGGCTATATGCTGGTATGATTGGGACCCGCATTGGTCGTTCTTTGCTGTTGAGTTATTTGCTTAATTGCAGTTGTGTACTCAGTCGCATTCATCATTTCATATCATCTCTCAGTCTCTGTTATTGTATATTGTCACATCTCATATCATTGATTTAGGCTGCTTAGCATGAGTGTTGTGAGCCCGAGAGACTGGAGTGATTGATGACTGAGTGAGGACGAGGGCCTAATTTTGAGGTTATTGATACTATAGCACGTGAGTTATCCGTGCGAATCCAGATGTTGATACTATAGCATGTGAGTTGTTTGTGCAGCACGTAAGTTGTCCGTGCAGATCCAGTTATTAATACTATGGCACGTGAGTTGTCCGGGCAGCATATGAGTTTTCCATGCTGATTCATACCATGATTGGCTCATTATAGCGCTTGGGCTGAAAGAGCCCCTCCGGAGTCTGCACACCCACAGTGAGCGCAGGTACCTATTAAGTGCGAGTGCCGAGTGATTAGGAGGATTGAGTGAGTGTGAGGACTGAGTGATTGGGAGGGCTGAGTGGATTTATACTCTAAGAGTATGCATATGGTTATTTACTATGTTGTATTGCATTTGACATGCACTCTTGACAAACAGGCATAGAGATGCATTTTTCCCATGTTGTATGTTATCACATCATTGATGACTTCTCATATACACTGACATGTAGGTATAGAGATGTATTTTCCTCATTCTATTTGATGATGAAACATTTAACTGTTGAAAGGTTTTGGAAAGAAAATCACGATTTTACAAACTTTCTCATATTTTGGTGCTTTCGGTAAGAGATTTGGGTTTTTCACTATGATACTTGAAAAGCATGCCTATTTTTCGGAACTGTGAACGAGCTGAATATTATATCTCTGAGTTATTTCTTGTACCACGTTTATTATATTGTTATGAACTGTCATTTGCTATTGGTGTTGGGCTCTGACCTTTGTCCCAACTCGTCACTACTTTGAACTTAAGGTTAGGTTTGTTACTTATTGAGTATATGAGGTCGGTTGTACTCATACTATACTTCTTCACCTTTTGTGCAAATGTAGGATGTTGATGTTGCTGTGCACGGAGGGAGTTGGATTTGAAGATATACCTGCGTTCCGGTCATAACTGCCTCTTGATCTTGGTAGTTATAGAATTTTAATCTCATCATGTACATCTCAAACAGATGATGTACTTTATTTCATACTATCTTTGTAAATTCTAAATTTTAGAAGCTCATGATTTATACTACCAGTCCTTGGGAATGCTTGTATATATAGGAGTTTTGTTATCATTTCTTTCTTGAAAAATCTCATTAATTTGGATAGTTGTTAATTGGCTTACCTAGCGGGTTGGGTTAGGTACCATCACGACTAGTTGGATTTTGGGTCGTGACAAGTTGGTATCAGAGCTTTAGGTTCATAGGTTCTACAAGTCATGAGCAAGTGTCTAGTAGTGTCTTGTGGATTGGTATGATGACGTCCATACCTATCTTCGAGAGGCTACAGGGCATTTAGGATAAACTTCCCATCTTTCTTTCCTTATCGTGCGACATTGATTCAGCTTGAAGCGTAGCTATTTGAATCCCTTCTACGCATTCGTATGCATATGAGAACACTCGGTATCAGCTGTGCATAGCCGGCTTGTGATTACATGGATGAGGTATGAGATGTAAGTTCTGTGTGCTAATGATGGGCTAGTCAGGAGGACTTGAGATCGGGTTTTGACCGTAGCTTGAGCACGGGGATTTCGGCTATGTGATCACGTACTTTTGGGCTTATATGTCTGGTAGTGTCCCTATGAGTGAAATTTATGATTCGACGAGTGATTGGATGGCTATATGATGAGTATGATATGACTGCGGGATGTATTCAGATGGGTTGAATGTGATGAAAAAAGTTTGCTTGAGACGTAAAAAGGACTATTGGGGGCTAGATTACTTTCTTGATGTGACATATAGTCTCGGGTCGAGTGTGTTGAAGGATTTTTCATGTTGTTTAAATGTGAAACGAAGTAGATTTTCATGTCTTGTGGTGAGTTTAGACTCAAGAAGATTAAGTGATAGCATAGTAATCATGGCTGCGAAAAGGTAAAACAAGATGCAAATTTGAGGCTAAGCAAGTGGGTTATCTCTTGCGGAGTAATCTACGGAGGTGTGATCCTTATAATGTTGTGCGGAGAGTTTCCTTTCTATCAGGGGGTATATGTGTTGAGATTTGAATTTGAACTTGGTTGGGATAGTTGACATGATCGTCATGTGGATGTGTGCGAGCTTAGTAGATGATTTAAGGTATTAGATGGTTTGTGTTACATGAGCTTACAAAGGATTGAGTTAAACTTCAGTGCGGGATTATGATAATAATAGAGTATGGGTATGGTGAGTTATCAGATATTCTATTCTATGGCATCGAGCTAAGAGGGGAGTCTGCTATCGACGGTTTGATTGCATGGTTACGTGTTGTATTGGTTTCGGTCTAAGGAATACTTGTGGATCGGTTATCACTTACAGAGGCTGAATCGAGGATGACTCAAGTAAAGAAATTTCTGGATACGAGTTATGGTACACTTTATGGGTATATGAGAATCATGGGATGATTGAGTTGTTATTCGTGAAGGATGTAGTGCGCGTGGAGTAGAAAATTGCTCGGTTGCTCAACTGTGTGGATTACTTGTTTGGGTGTTATTGTACTAATGGGGCACAGGTCGTTCGGCCCGTCTGGTCGGTGCAATTGAGATTTGAGCAGAGTGGATGACTCTCGAGAAGGTTCTAATGGATTCAAGATTTATATATAGCAATGAATTGTTTTTTTTAGGATTTGTATATGGCTAGGATATGAGATTTACATTAGATGGTGTCGAGACTCCCGGTATTTCTATTTCATGTAAGGCCCCATAAAATTTCGCCAAGGAAGTCTAGTTTTGTGGTGCCGAGGTCGAGTAATGTGTATAGATGTAGTAGTTAGCGGTACAGACTTTTTGGGTTGAAGAATGCACTAAGGAGTTGATGGAAATTTTTCGGCAGAAGAAGGCAATTCTGTGGTCTGTTTCGCGATCGCAGAACCGTTTCGTGGGCCGCATAATCATCGCGGAGTTGAACAGAAAATGGTTGAATTTCGAAGGTCGTTTTGCGGTCCATTCTGCTATTGCATATCTATTTTGCGGTCCGCATTTTTCGTCGCAGATTTGGCCCGAAGAATTTTGCTGGGTCATTCTGCGGTCCATTCTGCGACCGCATACCTGTCCACACCATTCCAGTTTTAGGGCATCACTTTTGCGGTCCATTTTTCGGACCGCATATCTGTTATCCGGTCCATTTTACGACAACAGACCTGAGTTCGGAGGGTCCATTTTTCTATTTTTATTACCCGATCCTATTTTGATAAATAGCCTTAGGGGCTCATTTTGAAGCAAATGTCTGATAATTTTAGAGAGCGGTAAGAGCATTTTAGAGAGAGAAGGAGGAAACCTAGCATTCTAATCTTCGAATCTTGCACCAACCTTCAAGAATCAAGGAAGTCAATCACTAGATTATCATCTATCCGGGTAAGTCAAACAAGGCATGTTCGCTAAATTCCTCTTTTAGAATTGAACTCATCCATGGCCTTGTAAGTCCCGTGTTGCTCAGTATAAATTGATTATTCCGAATAAGCCTTGTGTCAAGGGATATATGCGTTCAATTTGTATTCCAAATGTTCTTGTATGTTGAGTTACTATTTGAAAAGGTGATTAAGCATGAGCTGTATGTTAATGTGTTATGATTTGAAAACGTGATCCTAATGAAAACTAGCATGTTGAATTGTGTAAGAAATTATATGTGCCTAAGATCCTTAATTTGGTTAGTTGCTCAAATGTGTATTTAGAGTATTGAGTAGAAATGCCTTGTTGATGATAACCTATAAGGATTCTTGAAAGTGAAAGAAATGGTTTGGAGACATAAAGTATGGCCAATGTGCCAAGAATGAAAGTTATACTTGTGGTCAATGGTGCCGAGAAAATAAAATGATGTGAGAAAGGTTTTGAAATAGGCCTTGATTCAACTGTTCCAGTCTGACTTCGAAAATAGATTTACCTAAAAGCTTATGTACCCAAGTTATGCCCAAATGTGGTTGTTTTTAATTAATATTATGCTTTGTAAGAATGTCCAATGTGGTTTGAGCTCTTATATCTTCATAAGTTAAAATTGTGTATTGCCCTTTTGGGGAAAAGTATTTCAAGAATAAATGATGTGTTACTCGTTTATGATTTTAACTCGTGCTTCGATTGCCTATGATTTTAACTTGTGCTTCGATTGCCTATGATTTTAACTTGTGCTTTGATTGCCAATTATTCTACTCCATTTCCTGGAAAGAAATCCATTGTGTTTAAAGTTTTCATTTATAATAAACCTAAAGTTGTGATTTCCGGAATATTCTATTTGTTGATATTTATGATGATGATCCATGAAAGTAAAGAAATAAAAATGTGGAATATGAAATACGGCCAACATGCCATGGATGGAGAATCATAAGTATGGCCAAGAGAACCAAATAAATAACGATGTTGTGAATGTTTGAAAGTACTAATGAAGATATTTATAGTGTGAAACATATTGAGGTGAATATAGCATATGTTTGTACTTTTGTTTCCCTTGTGTGCAAAACAAAATATCTTTGGGAGTATCATTAGCAAATCGAGGAAGGGTGAGTCATAAGGCCTACACCTGAAACTACACGTGCCGGTGTAGGAGTGGATTGTGGTTATTCCCCTTATTTGGGATGAGATTGAAATATTGATGTTATTGTGATTATTCCCCTTAATTGGGATGAGATTGTTGATAGCCCTGGATTTAATGTCAGCTCACATGGCATATGTGGGGAGATGACCTAGCCGGTCGGGTGGAGATCGGACGCCATGTTGGGCATATGGTGGTACTACTCTTGGTAACACCTTTTTTTTGCATCACATGTCAAACCACATTGTTTGTGGGGAGATGGCCTAGACGATCGGGCGTGATCGGACTCCGTACTAAAAATACGGTGGTATATCGGTGCTAATGATCTCCCAACCAAAAATATATATATATATTATTTTCGTATTTTGAAAGTTGTTATGTTTTAACTGTGCATTTGGATATTGTTGATTATGACTTGTTGTTTCTATGATTTTCCCGTTCTTATATTGGCATTCCATTTTGAAAGGGGATATTTAGCTTTACATACTAGTACTATTCCATATATACTAACGTCCCTTTTGCCGGGGGCGGTGCATCTTCAATGGATGCAGGTGGATTTGTTAGCGGGCAGTTTTGATCCTCGTTAGCAGTTACTCTCTATTCAGCAGATTTTGGTGAGCCCTACTCTATTCCGGGCTTCATGTCATTTGATGTTGTACTTTATGTTTTGAGGTATATCTGGGGCCTTATCGCCGGCACTTCCATTCTTCTCTTCTGTTCTACTTAGAGGCTCCGTATACAGGTTGTGAGTGGTGTATGATGTTGGCAATTAAACTAGTAAGTGTTGGTATTTGGGCAAACATGTTTTTCATCATATCTATAAACTTGTAATATTTTGAAAATCATAAATGGATATCCTTTAGTAATGGAAAAAGAATGTGGAATACTTAACTTTTGTCATGTCTATCACTTGTACTAATTCTTATATTATTAAAGGGAAATGTTGGGTAGAAGGCATCTAGCTAACTTGCTTAATCGGGGTATCTCGGTTGAGCGCCTATCGCGCTCCCCGAGGTCAAGGCGTGACATATCATTATAGATTTTACAGTTCGGTATTAAAAAGGTGGAGGAAACGACTTCAGATTCATAGAAGGTCTCTTTAAAATGGGTATCTCAATTGCGGTATGTTTGGGGGTGGTTAAGTGGGAATACAATAGCTTATGGGCTTTAGGGTGTTGTGGTTTTATGCTAGGATCCCTTATGGTGAGCTTTGGGTGAGGATTGTGATATTCTAACAAGGAGAAGTGTCAGTTTGAGGGCAATTCAGAAGGAACTCAGAGAAATAGGACAGCTTGGTAGTAGGTTGGATCAGTACGGTAATATATATGATCGGTTCTTTGGGTACTTATGATGTGGTGAGGCTCTACATGTGTTTTGGTGAATACTCTTAGGTTTGGCAACCTGCGTGGCTTGGTTGAGTTAGAGAGACTCAGTTCTGATGGTTTGATTATGGGAAAATGGGTTTCGAAGAGTTCTCAATGGTTTCTATCATGGCTTGGGATGGATATTTCCTACTGGCATGAAAAACATGTTGCGTATTGTGATTTTCTCCTGGATGAGATCAAATAAAAGGTTTTTGAGTGATCGAGTATGTATTCTGCTTATGACTTAGAGTTGATTATGAGATTCTCGTACGTTTCATATAATGGCATGATAGATGTGGCGTGTTGAATAGGATTGAGTTTTGCATGTGCAAGGTCACAGTTCATATTTGGAGGGAAGGTTATGAATTTTGGACAGCATGGGCAGTTTCAGATATATAGATGGATGTTATAATTGCTTGGTAATTCCTGAGAAAGGTGCGCATTTCTGAAGGCGCACTGAGTGTTGACTTACAGATGCTTCATTGGTATTGCGGTACTCGCCTCGTTGATCGGCTGCTGATATTCAGATTTTTCTATATGGCACAGAAGAATTATGGAAGTATTCCTCGTGGGATGATCGTGTATGAGAGAAGTGTTAGACATTTGGGCGGTGGAGTTAGGATCAGATATGGTGATTCGTTTGTTCTACGGATTTGGAAACACGGAGTTCTCAGAAGTAGATTGTTTCGTGGTTATGGACGGTGAATATGTGGCCAAAGCTAGCCAGGTGATAGTATATGTTATGGTTAGGTCATTATGGACTTTCAGAGGATTAATTATCCATTTGTGGATGACCAGAGATGATTTGGGGCTCATTGGTAGGCCCAACGAGGATGTGTATTCTATATCGGATAGGATTGGTCGACTACGTACTACTATTGTTCAGGGATGTGCCATTCGGTCAAAGTGGAGTGTATTCGTGTTCTTATATGTTCTATGAATTGACCATTCTATGCCACGATGGGTTTTGATTTGTTGGCTATAAGCACACATGGTGCGGTTCTATTTGGGTCTTGTAGCGGGATTTGAGCGAGATGGTTATTGGGGTGTCAAATGATTGATTGTGCCTTGGTTTTGTTCTCTCCAGACTATGGTATAATGTGTTATTTTCTTCTCTGTGGTTATAGTCATACACTTCGGGTATTTGATGTTGAATTGCGTGTAGTTGTTAATTTTGAGCATAGTGGCTTGAGGTTTCCATATGGACCCGTGTCTGGATGGGGCCACGCATTGCAGCTGGGTTATGTCGGAATATGATCCTTTGTGTTAGATTTGTGTGTCTTGGTTCTACTATGTAATATGGGTTTGTAACATTGTGGTTTGTGGTTGTACTTGTTGAGCTTGCGGGATGGTTCTCTCATTGGAGTCATTCTCTATATTGGAGTACATTTGAATTATTGTGTATTGGTGCACGGATTGCAAGGTTTGTGGCTCTGAGTAGTATTTGTGTGGCATGTTAGTAGAGTAGCTTGTATTTGATAAGATGAGGTAGTTGGACCTAGAATGGGTGCTATCGGATCTGATTACGGTATATTTGGAACGATAATATTGCTGAACGGCTTAGAAATGGGCTATAGTTCTTGTCGAAGGAAAGGGAGCTCCATGGCTTGATAATCTGACAAGTGGTTATGAGTTTTTGCATGTTTCTTCCATCATTGGCAGTGTACGAAGGTTTTAGAATGAGATTTTTGTTTGATACGAGGTTTATTACCGGAACCGAGTTTGCTTCGAGTAGTTATTGTGGTCAGAATTATTACTATAAGAATTTGAGTTATGTGATATATCATGTGATTACATCTTGGATTATGGTTATGGCCTGATATAACTTGTTCACAATTATACAGTGTGTAGATGCGAGATTCAGATCTTATAGAAAATTTCGGATGTTGTGAATTGGATTCTGTGTTTTACGAGCTAAGGTTGTGTAACGACCTGGGCGGTGGTTTTGAGAGTTATAGCCCTGATCCCCTATTTACTGCTTTCCTAGTATCTTTTTCTACTTATGTCACTTGCTGGGAGGTTGTTGTTGTGATTTCAGAGTGAATTGGGACACTTAGTCCCTAAACGGAAGCTTAAGTATTAGGATTTTGACTTTAGTTGGAACTGTGTGAAAACGACTCCGTAATAGAGTTTCGTTAGCTCCGTTGGGTGATTCTAGACTTAGGAGCGCGTCTAGACTGTGAATTGGAGGTCCGTAGCTGATTTAGACTTGAATTGGCGAAAGTCAAATTTTTGGAGATTTTGACCGGTAGTGGACATTTTGATATCGGGGTCGGATTCCGATTTCGGAAGTGAGAGTAGGTCCGTAATGTCAATTATGACTTGTGTGCAAATTTTGAGGTCAATCGGACGTGATTTGATAGGTTTCGGAATGGATTGTAGAAATTTAAAGTTTCAAGTTCATTAAGTTTGAATCAGAGGGTGATTCGTGTTTTTAGCATTTTTTGATGTGATTCGAGGGATCGACTAAGTTCGTATAGTGTTTTAGGACTGGTTGGTATGTTTAGTTGAGGTCCCGGGTGCCTCAGGTGTGTTTCGGATGCTTAACATATTGAAATTGGACTTAGGTAAAAGGCTAAAGTTTTCTGATTTCTAGTGTTTTCGCATCTGTGGTGGGGAGACCGTAGGTGCAGGATCACACATGCGCAAGGTCTATCGCAGAAGTGGAGTGGGGTAGGTGTTCAGGGGTCGCAGGTGCGAGGCAATATTTACGCATCTGCGATGCCCGCAGATGCGCCAAAGGAGCGCAAGTACGAGGTGAGACCGCAGACGCGGACCAGGTTTCGTAGGCGCGCACACACAAGTGCGGCCCCTTCATCGTTGATGCGGACCCAGCCTCTTAAGTCATTTCTGCACATGCGAGGGAAATTCCGCAGGTGCGACGTCGCAGGTGCGACAGTAGGTCCTCAGATGCGGAATCGCTGGGCAGCAAAAGGTCAATTTCGAGGATTTGATCTCATTTTCATTTTGGTTCCTTGAGAGCTCAGATTGAGGCGATAATTCAAGGATTTTCGGAGAGAATATTGGGGTAATGATTCTTAACTCGTTTATGGTTTTATTCCACTAATCTATAGTTGAAATCATCATTTAATAAAGGAATTTGGTCGAGAAATTTGGGAAAACGTTGGAAGGTTCTTCAAATAAGCTTTTGTGTTTTGATTGGGATTTTGATATCGGATTTGGATAATTTTGGTACGAATGAGCTCGCGAGTGAATGTGTGTTCATATGTTTTGACTTTTATCCGATTCCGAGACGTGGGCCTGGGTCGACTTTTTGGGGCGATTTTCTAAATTCTTGCTTTAGCTTTTATTTCATTAGTTAGTTTAATTTCTTTTAGTTGTGTTTATCGTATGTAATTGATTTTGGCTAGATTTGGGCCATTCATACTTGGATATTCGTGGAAAAGGCATTGTTACTGATTGATTGAGCTTGGTTCGAGGTAAGTGGCTTGCCTAACCTTGTGTGGGGGAAATAGGAAAAGAATACCCTTAGGATTTGGTAATAGTTGTGATATGTGAGGGCCGTGTACGTGAGGTGACGAGTACGTACACGGGCTGTTAACTATTGTATTTATCGGTTTGAGCTGTGTGTTTACTTTTGAGACTACGAGGCGGTTCCTCGGGAGTTCTCCCTGCATATTTACTTTTGAGACTACGAGGGGGTTCCTCGGGAGTTCTCCCTGAACATTTACTTTTGAGACTACAAGGTGGTACCTTAGGAGTTCTCCCTGTACATTTATTTTGAGACTACAAGGCGGTACCTCAGGAGTTCTCCCTGCACATATATTTTAGGACTACGAGACGGTATCTCGAGAGATCACCTGCTGTTTACCCCTGTGTGTTGTACTATTGCCTTGTTATGTTTCCTTTTGTTAAATTCTAGTATCTTATTATACTGTATATATTCTCCAGTCTTATTTATAATTTACCAGTGGGCCTGACCTGACCTCGTCACTACTCGACTGAGGTTAGGCTTGGCACCTACTGGGTACCGTTGTGGTGTACTCATGCTACTTTTCTGCACACGTTTTGTGTGCAGATCTAGGTAATTCTTATTAGCCTGGCTATTAGTTGAGAGTGCTTGCTACTGTATGGAGACTTCAAGGTACATCTACCACGTCCGCAGACCTAGGAGTCCCCCTCTATTCTCCTATATATCAAACACTTCCTGTATTTCTTTTATTAGACTCTAGTGTATAGAGATGCTATTTGCCTTCTGTAGCTTGTGACTCATGATGTTCTGGATTTTGGGAAAGCTGTGTACGTCTAGCATTTTGGTTATTGTACATGCCGAGCGGCATTGTTATTGGTTATTCAGTATCTATTGCAGTTAGCTGTTAAGTTTTGCTTCCATTATTAATATTTCCCCAATCTGTTAGGCTTACCTAGTCGTAGAGACTAGGTGCCGTCACAACATGTTTCGGAGGGATGTTTGGGTCGTGACAAGTTGGTATCTGAGCTCTAGGTTCATAGGTGTCGTGAGTCACAAGCCGATTTATTATAGACTCACGGATCGGTACAGAGACGTCTGTACTTATCTTCGGGAGGTTATGGAACTGTTAGGAAAAATTATACTTTTTTGATTCCTTATCGTGCAAAATTGTTGACTTCGAAATTCTAAACTTCTGTATTCTATTCTCTCACAAATGGTGAGGACACGTGCATGCGAATCTGATGACCAGGCACTCCGCGCCCCCTGCTAGAGCCACGAGAGGCCGGGTACGGGGTATAGGCCGATGACGTCCATGTGGTGCAGCCAGAGCACCCACATGAGCTACTACAGAAGAGCCCCCAGTAGCTCCAACTGGAGGGGAGACACCTGAGAAACATGTTGCTGCACCAGCCCTCCAGGAGACTCTAGCCCAGGTTTTGAGCATGTTCAACAACTTAGCTTAGTCTAGATTGATTCCACTTGGTCTTGCCACATCTCATGCAGGGGAAGGAGCACAGACTCTCGCAACCCGTACCCCTAAGTAGAGGGTTCAGATCGACCAGGTTCTAGAGATTATACCGATGCAGCCGGTAGTTCCAGTTCAACCCGAGGTTAGGCAGCAGTTTCTAAGGCGGAGCAGCTCAGACTTGAGAGGTACAAGAAGTACCACCCTCATACCTTCAGCGGATTGGTGTAAGAGGATTCCCAGTATTTTTTGTGGAGTGTCACTGTATTCTCCGTACTATAGGTGTAGCGGAGTCGAGTGGGGTTTCCTTAACTGCATTCCAGCTTAGAGGAGTAGCCTATCAGTGGTGGCGTGCTTATGATTTGAGTAGTCCGGCTAAGGCAGCTTCACTTACATGGACTCAGTTCTAGGACATGTTTTTGAGAGAGTATGTCCCTCAGAGCTTCAGGGACGCATGGCACGCGGAGTTTGAGCAGCTGCGCTAGGGTGCTATGACTGTGTCAGAGTATGCAATTCGTTTAAGTGATTAGGCCCGACATGCACGGGCCTTGGTTGCCACAGTTCGAGAGAGGGTTCGTCGGTTTATTGAGGGACTCCACCCCAGTATCAGGATTAGTATGGTCAGGGAGCTGGAGATGGATATTTCTTACCAGCAGGTTATGAGTATTGCTAGGATATTGGAGGGCATGCTCACTCGAGATAGAGAGGAGAGGGAGGCCAAGAGGTCTTGAGAGTCTGGCACTTGGTACTCGTGCCCCAACTGTAGTTCGCCATGGTAGGGGCTACGGAAGCCTCCCCGTTCATTCAGCTCTTCTAGCCGCCAGTGGTATTCCGATCCCTTCGAGGCTCTAGGAGCGTTATTATGCATCGCCAGTGTCTAGTGTACCTCCTGTACGGGGTGCTTTTAGCGGTCACTCCAACAGATCTGGACCGAGTCAGTCACAACAGCCACGCCCTCCGAGGGCTTGTTTCAGACATCTTCTCAAAAGAAAATTAAATATGCTTGATTTGGTATATTCTGATGTTTGTGGTCCAATGGAAATTGAATCGATGGGTGGTAACAAATATTTTGTTACTTTTATTAATGATGCTTCACGAAAATTATGGGTTTATATTTTGAAAACCAAAGATCAGGTATTTCAAGTTTCCAGAAGTTTCATGCTGTGGTGGAAAGGGAGACAGGCCAAAAGCTAAAGCGTCGCTGAAGTGACAATAGAGGTGATTACGCTTCAAGGGAGTTTGAAGAGTATTGTTCGAGCCATGGGATTAGACATGAAAAGTCAGTTCCTGGAACCCCACAACATAATGGCGTAGCCGAAAGGATGAAGCGTACCATTGTGGATAAAGCGATAAGCATGCTCAGAATGGCTAAACTACCTAAGTCATTCTGCGGTGAAGCAGTTCAGACAACCTGTAACCTGATCAATAGGAGTCCATCAGTTCAGTTGGCGTACATCCCAGAGAGAGTTTGGACCAACAAGGAAGTGTCCCACTTGCATCTGAAGGTGTTCGGTTGCAGAGCTTTTTCACATGTACCAAAGGAGCAAAGAACAAAGCTGGATGATAAATCTGTTCCCTGCATATTTATCGCATATGGAGATGAAGAGTTCGGATGCAGATTGTGGGTTCCTGTAAAGAATAAGGTCATCAGAAGTAGAGATGTAGTCTTCCGAGAAAGTGAAGTTGGAACTGCTGACGATATGCCAGAGAAGGCCAAGAATGGTATAATTCCTAACCTTGTTACTATTCCTTCTACTTCTAACAATCCCACAAGTGCAGAAAATAGGATCGACTAGGTTGCCGAGTAGGGGGAGCAACCTGGTGAGGTTATTGGGCAGGGGGAGCAACTTGATGGTGATGTCGAGCAAGTGGAGCATCCCACTTAGGGAGAAGAACAACCTCAACCTCTAAGGAGATCAGAAAGGCCAATGGTAGAGTCATGCAGGTAACCTGCCATGGAGTATGTCCTCATCAGTGATGAGGGGGAGCTAGAAAGTCTTAAGGAGGTGTTGTCCCATCCAGAAAAGAACTAGTGAATGAAATCCAGGCAATAAGAGATGGAATCTCTACCGAAAAATGGCACTTACAAGCTGGTTGAACTTCCAAAGGGCAAAAGACCACTCAAGTGTAAGTGAGTCTTTAAAATCAAGAAAGATGGAAATGGAAAGCTGGTAAGATACAAAGCTCGATTGGTGGTTAAAGGCTTCGAATAGAAGAAAGGTATTGATTTTGATGAAATTTTCTCACATGTTGTCAAAATGACTTCTATTCGAACAATCTTGAGCTTAACAGCTAGCCTTGATCTTGAAGTGGAGCAGTTGGACGTGAAAACTGCATTTCTTCACGGAGATTTGGAAGAGGAGATCTATATGGAGCAGCCAAAAGGATTTGAAGTAGCTTAAAGGAAACACATGGTGTGCAAACTGAATAAGAGTCTTTATGGGTTGAAGCAGGCACCAAGGCAGTGGTACAAGAAGTTTGACTCATTCATGAAAAGTCAAACTTACACAAAGACATATTCTGATCCATGTGTATACTTCAAAAGATTTTCTGAAAATAACTTTATTATATTGTTGTTGTTTGTGGGTGACATGTTAATTGTAGGAAAAGATAAGGTGTTGATCGCAAAGTTGAAGGGAGATTTGTCCAAGTCATTTGATATGAAGGACTTGGGCCCAGCACAACAAATTATGGGTATGAAGATAGTTCGAGAGCGAACAAGTAGAAAACTGTGGCTGTCTCAGGAGAAGTACATTAAACGTGTACTGGAATGCTTCAACATGAAGAATGCTAAGCCAGTCAGCACACCTCTTGCCGGTCATCTAAAGTTGAGCAAGAATATGTGTTCTACAACAATGGAGGAGAAATGGAACATAGCTAGAGTTCCTTATTCTTCAGCAGTTGGAAGCTTGATGTATGCAATGGTATGAACTAGACCAGATATTGCTATGCAGTTGGTGTTGTTAGAAGGTTCCTTTAAAATCCAGGAAAAGAACATTGGGAAGCAGTCAAGTGGATATTGAGGTACCTGAGAGGTTCCACAGGAGATTGCTTGTGTTTTGGAGGATCTGATCCAATCTTGAAGGGCTACACGGATGCTGATATGGCAGGTGATCTTGATAATCGTAAATCTACTACATGATACTTGTTCACATTTTCAGGGGGAGCTATATCATGGCAGTCGAAGTTGTAGAAGTGTGTTGCACTCTCTACAAGTGAAGCGGAGTATATTGCCACTACATAAGCTGGCAAGGAGATGGCTTGGCTAAAACGGTCCCTACGAGACCTTAGATTGCATCAAAACAGGTATGTCGTCTATTGTGATAGTCAAAGTACAATAGACTTAAGCAAAAACACCATGTATCACGCAAGGACAAAACATATCGACGTGAGATATCACTGGATTCGAGAAAGAATAGAGGATGGATCTATATATGTCAAGAAGATCCATACAAGTGAGAATCCTTCGGATAGGCTAACTAAGGTGGTACCAGGAGACAAGTTCGAGCTATGCAAAGAACTTTTCGGCATGCACTCAAACTAGAAACTCTGGTGTTACCTCTTTTAGGTGAATGGGACTGGAGGAGAAGATTTGATGAGTCCAGCCCATGACTTAAGGAAGATGTTTTTCTTCCTTTGAAAAAGACTTCTAATGTGAGTAGTTATTTTCAATTGGAAGCCAACGTTTTTTGAATTGTCCACATTGAAGAATTTGAAGTTTCTTTCTTTCTTTTGATGTCACTGATATCATCTGGAGGAGTATTAAATCTCTATAAATAAAGAGATTTTTGGCCATTTGTATTAAACCAACAAAGAGAGAAAAAAAAGAGTGAGGTTTCACAGACAGTGTATAAAAAAATAGTTTGTGAGAAAAATAGAGAGTGAGCGATATTGTAGTGAGGTGGGAATATCAAAAGAGTGTTATTTCTTTTGAGTGTTGTAGTGGTCTTTGGAGTATTTTACTCGGACCTACAAAGTGTAAAAGTCCTTGCTATAGTGATATTAGTTGCTCGTCTCGAGGCTGTATTTTTTTTCTTATTCAAAAGGGGTTTTCACGTAAAAATCTTGGTGTCGTTGTCACTCTTTTATTCTTGTTAATTACCGTATCTCAGTGCTATGTTATTATTTTATTTTTATTACTGTGAATATTATTTATGTAGGGGGTTTATTCCCAACTGTATACCTCTCTCAGAAGTGGCACCTTCAAAATGGCGAGATGCATTGAGCACAGGCTTCCAATTCTTCATAGGCCTTGGCGTTGTTATAGCGAATTGCATAAACTATGCCACCTCTAGGCTCAGCTGGGGATGGCGCCTCTCCCTCGGCCTGGCCATAGTTCCAGCCATGATAATGACCATAGGTGCACTTTTCATTTATTTTTGTTCATTTTCTCTTTTACATATAATATTGGCATCTGGACCGTCTTGGATGTTATTTCCCATTAGTACAGGAACCGTGTATATCATGAACTTAATTTTTTTTTTATCTCTCCTGAGATTTGAACCATTATACTTCAAAAAAAAATAAGGGATCTTTACACAAATAGTCGGTTCACTGTTTACTTTTTTAGCTATATACATAGATTATACATTAATTATACATGATTATACACATATAATACATGAACTATGCATATATTATACCTCCACTAGCTATTTTTAGTTTAACCGGTTGGGTGGGGGCTATTTGAGTTAATTCTTCTATTTAATATTACACTTTATTAACACTAAGTCACACTTTTGGGTGCAGGTGCACTTCTCATTTCAGACATACCTAGCAACCTAGTTGAGCGTGGAAACTGTAGGGTGGAAATTGGGCGGGTTAGGCTGAATTTGGGTGGGTCAAGATGGGTTAGGTCAATAAATGGGTCATTGCCCAACCCAGCCCAAAGTGTACTTGAGATAAGATGGGTTGAGTCAAGATGGGCTAAACAATGGATCATAGCCCAACCCGGCCAACTTGATCATGTTTTAGAACCATCATTATCTTGCATAAACAAAACTTTTTACCTTTTATACACCTATAATATTTTGCGGGGGTGGAGGGGGGTGCAGAAAAACGAAAAAATAAAAAACCGAAAATTGAAAATACAAAAAAAAAAGTTAAAAAAAAATTGAGGGGGTTTGCGTGGGAGGTTTGGGGTGGGTGGGTGGTGCAGAAAAACGAAAAAATAGAAAACAGAAAATTAAAAATACAAAAAAGAAAGTAAAAAACAAATTGAGGGGGTTTGGGTGGGTGGGTGGTGCAGAAAAAGTAAAATTGGGACAACTAAGTAAATTTCAAGATAAGTTGGGTTGAAATCTCTTTGTTTTGGGTGAGCTTCATGGGTTGTATTTGGGCTACTTCATGGTTCAGAATAAGCTATAAAAAAAAATAATGGGTTAACTTGGACTCAATCTAAATAGACTCATAAACTAAAATATTTGTAGCCCAACCCATTAATCTCTAGGCGGGTTGGGCGGGGTTGGGCTCAAATTGCCACCCTAGTGGAAAGTTGGAGCAAGCAAAGCAGTCTCTAGCAAAAGTTCGAGGAACCAATAATAACACTGAAATTGAAGCTAAGTTACCTGATCTTATTAAATCTAGTGAAAGTGCTAGAGCTTCAAACGAAGAGCCTTTTGTAACAATCTTTAAGAGACGACATCGGCCTCATTTGGTCATGTCCATTGCCATACCATTTTTCCAGCAAATGACGGGGATTAATATCATTGCATTCTACGCCCCTGTCCTTTTTCGATCAGTCGATTTTGGGAATAACTCGGCTCTACTTGGTGCTGTTATACTTGGATTAGTCAATCTTGGTTCAATCCTTTTGTTTACTGGTATTGTTGATCGGTTTGGTCGGAGATTTCTCTTCATACTGGGTGAAGTACAAATGCTCTTCTGCCAGGTGTGTGCTTAACTAATAGCCAACTGAGACAACACGTTATGCACCCATATATCCAAAGATAAAACTCAAGGAATAGTTAGTTGAAGAGTTAAATATGTTTTGTGCGTCGATAGTGTATAAGTTGTTTTCTCATCTTGGCTTACAACAATATATGTAACTTTTCGTAACAAGCCAGATAAGGTAACCGGAAAAATAGAGTAATAACCTGCTATAACCAGTTAAATTGTAATAATAACGTAAAATTTCTTGATATTCTCAGTGAATATAATTTAAATTCTTAGAGAGTCTTAACTTCTATATGCTAACGCCGTGTTGTTTTGTTGCAATATAAAGTTAAATTGACATGCAATAACATATAAATGCAAGCTTTTAGCAAATTTGATAGGGTAACCGATCAAGAAAATAGAGTAAATATTAAATTATACTTATAAATGAAAGATATTTATATTGTCTGTGTATAACTTTGATGATCCTTATGCTAATTACATGATTGGCTTAATGTTGGTGAAGGTAGCTATTGCTTCTACACTTGCAGTTTCAATAGGTGAAAATGGAAACAAACACATAACCAAGCAATATGCTACCTTAGTACTTGCCCTGTGCATCTATGCTGCTGGTTTTGGTTGGTCATGGGGTCCTCTAAGTTGGCTCATTCCAAGCGAAATATTTCTGATGAACATTCGATCGACGGGGCAGAGCATAAGTGTGGCCGTGAACATTGCCACCACATTTGTGTTGTCTCAGACATTTTTGGCAATGCTTTGTCACTTCAAGTATGGGGCTTTCTTGTTCTTTTCTGGTTGGATTGCTGTTATGACCATTTTTATAGTGATGTTTATGCCAGAGACTAAAGGTGTTGCTTTGAATTCCATGCATCAAGTGTGGGAGCGGCACTGGTTTTGGGGTATATATGTTAAAGATCAGAGCTAGTGCCGCAACAGAGTGAGCAAAGAAGTTGAATGGATTATACAAAAGTTTTATACTGTTAGATGTTTCTGTGATCAGGAATTTTATCGTGATAAACACATAATTAAGTAAATAAAAGTATTTTTTCCCTAACAGATAAAACTTTATATTTGCAATAAGATTAACTCAGAATTTTAAGTTTACAAATGTGGGAAGAAGAAATAATCTCACTACAACGCGTTCAACAAGTTACAAAGAAGCTCTTCCATATTAAAATTCTAAATATTAGGACTTTGTACCTAGTTCAATTAAGGAATGAGAAAAAATTGTATTGTTTTCAAGGTCCTAGTATATTAGGAAAATAATTAAATGACAATATTATCCCATGTGAACTCTATTTTCTAAGAGTGAAAAAGGGCGAACGACATTTTGCTAATATAATATTATATTGATGGATGTATCGAAATTAGAGAGTAAGACAAATGTAAAATTAGAGTCTCTTTACCCTAAAATTTGATGCATTTGGCTATTTTAACTCAGGTTAAATTCTTATTGGCGCATGATTAGGAATAGAAGTGTCAAATTTTCCTAGTGATTATCCCTAACATAAGTAAAAATTATTTATGAGGATTTCAAACATAAATTTAAAAAGAAATAGACAAAATAATAATTATAATTTTATCGACTCCTAAAGAAACTTGGACGATATATTAATGTGCAGGAGGAATTTTCAGACCACATTTACTCTTAAGGTTCTTTTCGTTGATTAACATTGTATTTTTAGTCTTCATACTTTTACAATAATAATTTAAATCCAAAGAATTAATGAAAGAACTAAAGAAATTTTCAAGAGTAAATTCAGATAGAAATAAAAACAAAAACAATGATGGCATAAATTAAATTAGCTAAAAAAACATAAATATGTTACATACACATACTAAGAAGAACTCACATGAATTGAAGATGTTTAATCACGAGTGACAAAATTTGTACCAATAAATCGGTAACAGATAATACTTCGTAAATAATTATAAGCTTTCTAAACCTACATATCTCAATGCCAACTTCTACCTGTAACTTATATTTTTCAACATAGAAAATCATATAAATATAAGAATAGGCAGATTATTGATCTCCATCAAAGTAACCACAACGAATTTACCAATTGTACAAATGAATGAACGTAACAATAAAACAAAAGAAGCGGATATTATGCAACTAAACTTCTTCGTTCAAACTTTTGTTCCGATACCATTAAGGGTACGTACCTGGTCTACATGGATGGATTTCTTGTTTTATGAACCTCCAACAATAGATAAAAGATATTTTAACTACTTTTGCACAAGAAAGGGCAAAAGAGGCCAATTGTATTTTTTTTTTATAAAAAAAAAAAAGGAATAAAGATATTGACATACCAAAGTCTTAATATACTGTTTCATACGTGGTCTAGAAGAATTTCACCGTAGTTGGATATGTAGTAAGATTTCACCCTATAATTGGATAGCAATATTTCGGGGCCAGAGGGTTTACCCACCTCATGAAGATGGTGTGAATGTTGATTTAAAATCCTAATATTAGGAAAATAATTATGGAGGATATTATATATGTTACACAATTTATATAAGTTAAAATCTTAATTTAACTTTAAGAAGTCTTAAATGCTAGAACTTTCAACACAATTCATATAAGGAAGTATTTAATAAGTAAAATTTTAGCCCATTTAAACTCCTAAATATTAGGATAGTAAATTAAATTACAATTTTGTCCAATGTAAAATCTACTTTTAAAGGGTAAACGTCACGACCCAAAATCCAATTAGTCGTAATGGCACCTAACCCAACCGGCTAGGTAAGCCAATTAACAACTATCCAATTTAATGAGATTTGTTAAGACAAATGAATGATAAATAACTAAATCTTTATACATTTCCCAATGACTGGTAGTACAAATCATGAGGTTCTAAGATTTAGAATTTACAAAGCGGATATGAAATAAAGTACATCATCTATTTGAAATATATATATGAACAAATTAAAATTCTAAAGCTACCAAGATCAAGAGGCAGCTATGACCGGAACGCAAGTACGTCTTCAAACCCAGCTCCCGCCGTACGTAGCAACATCAGCATTCAACATTTGCACGCAAGGTGCAGAAGTGTAGTATGAGTACAACTGACCCCATGTACTCAATAAGTAATAAACCTAACCTTAGGTTGAAAGTAGTGACGAGCTTGGAATAAATATCGGAGTGCAATACCAACAGCCAACAACAAGTTCATAACAACATAATAAAAGTGATAAAAGAAGTAACTCAGAGATATATTGCTCAGCTCGTTTACAGTTCCAAAAAATAGGCATATTTTCAAGTATATCTGTGAAAATCCAAACCTTTTATCGGAATCACCAAAATATGAGTATGTTTGTGAAACTGTGATTTTTCCCAAAACACCCAACATGTAAATATTTGATTTTAAAATGGCATGAGGAAAATATATTTCTATGCCTACATGTCAAGTGTGCATGTTGAATGTCTTGCCACTCAGTGATAAAACCATATGCATACTCTCAGAGTATCAATTCACTTAGTCCTCCTAGTCACTCAGTCCTCACAGTCACTCAGTCCTTCCAATCACTCGACACTCACTCTCGGTACTCACTCTCGGCACTCGCACCCAATAGGTACCCGCACTCACTGTGGGTGTGCAGACTCCGATGGGTATATCCAGTCTAAGCGCTATAATAAGCCAATCATGGCATGAATCAATAATACTTGCTGCGGCGTGCAACCCGATCCCATCATGAATCAATAATACTTGTTGTAGCGTACAGCCCGATCCCATCAATATCCTCACAATTAGGCCCTCGGCCTCACTCAGTCATCAATCTCTCCAGTATTTCGGGCTCACAATGTCATGAAAATCAGCCCAAAATGATAATGTTATGTATCAATAAATGGTAACAGAGATTGAGATATGATATGCAAATGAATGCGTATGACTGAGTATGTAATTGTAATGTACACAAATAACTCGACAGTAGAAATGACCTCAGTGGTCCCAACAGGATAAGCATATAGCCTAGACATGGTTTCTAACACGGATCATAGCTCAATTACTCTAGCACGTAGAGATTTCATGGATACAAATAAGATTAGGTAACTACACAGTACCACATAAATGACCGAGTCACAATTCACACGGTGCACGCCCACACGCCCGTTACTTAGCATGTGCGTCATCTCAACACCAAACACATATCATGTATATTCAGGGGTTTATACCATCAGCAACAAGTTTAGAAGTGTTACTTACCTCGAACAAGCCAAATCCATGTAAAGGCCCCCAGATTGTAGTAGATGCTCATGACTAGTGATACCCCGATGTCGGGCTTTTCTTTCCGCACTTTTGTGTTGATTTTAACTCCTTTGCAAAGGTTTTTATGTTAAATAGCACTGAAATTATCTTTGAAATGAAAATATCGGTTTGTTTTGGAAATGAGTCGGCTTGCCTAGTTCCACGATAGGCGCTATTACGACAGGGGTTTGTTTGGGCCGTGACAGATTGGTATCAGAGCCTAGGTTACATAGGTCTCACGAGTCATGAGTGGGTTTAGTAGAGTCTTGCGGATCGGTACGGAGACGTCTGTATTCTATCGTCGAGAGGCTGCAGAACCCTTAGGAAAATTTCATTTTCTTGTATTCTATCGTGCGAAATTGATTCAGCTTGAAACATAACTCTTTGAATTCCTTCCACGCATTCATATGCGTATATGAGCACTCGATATCAGTTGTGCATCGCCGGTTTGTGATTTTGTGAACGAGGTTCGAGATGTGTATTATGTGTTTTGGTGATGGGCTAGTCTAGAGGACTTGAGGCCACGTTTAAACCATAGTTTTGGCTCGGTAGCTTCAGTTGTAACTTGTACATTTGGACTCATATGTCCGATAATGCCCCTACGAGTGGAATTCGTGGGTCGATGAGCGGTGGAATGGCTTTGTGATGAGTATGATGTAACTGCGGGATGTGTTAAAATGATTTGAATGTGACAACAAATGTTTCCTTGAAATGTAAAGGAAGGCCATTGGGCACTTGATTTTTCAATTTGATGTGACGTATGGTCTCGAGTGTAAATATTTTGAAGGATCTTTCACGTTGTTAAATTTTGGGGCAAATTAAATTCTCATGTCCTGTCAATGAGTTTGGACTCAAGAAGAGTAAGTGATTGTGTAGTAATTATGGTTGCGAATGGGTATTTTTGATATTGATGGCTCGAGAAAGATGATCTTCAAAGAGACTTAGAGTCGGTAACATTTTATTGGTTCAGGTGCAACAGAGATAAATTTCGATTTGATGCAGCAGTTGGGTAGCAAAGTATGAGGGAAGACATGACAGGAAGTGTTTTGCGGTGGTTGAAGTACTAGCAGGTCAAGTAGGAGAAGTAGAGGTTGAGAAGTTTCTTAAAGGAGATGATTTAACCGAAGTAAGAGTGGAAGATTAGCATATGAATTCACTAGTTGGGTAGTCGTGCGCCTTGAGAAAGTGTAGAATGATTTGGAATCGTGTTAGTATGTGAATCGGCCTGCATACTCTATTTGGAGTGATGATTAATGTACAAGGGAAAATTGAATATGGCAGAAATGAGTCTGTTTGAAATGAATAGAGGCGTGAAGATCTGATTATCGTGTCAGGTGCAATATGACTTGAGTTCAGAAGGTATTGTTGACGTACAGTTGATGTCAATAGGGAAAGTGCAAACTTATACAAATGGTGGGCGAGCATGAACTCAGGAGAATTTACGGATTTAGTGGTCGTTGCACTCAGTGCAATGTCATTGGAAGATGTCGGTAAGGAATTCCACATGTGGGTTATCTCCTGTGTGCAGCTAGCGGTGGCATGATGTTGATGAAGCTTTTGTGAAGAATATTACTTGCTACCCGGTAGGAGGTCGCATGTGTGATTTTGGCTGGAGATTCAGAATGTTCATGAAAGGCTTAATAAAAGACTTCGAGAAGTCTAGCAGGTTAATGGTGCGAGACCTTGGTAATTGAGAAGGAGAAATCCTTAAGGGTTCTAATTTTATATAATTGCAGCTTAAGGCTAAGTGGGGGAGTCTGCTATCGATGAGTTGATTGCATGGTTATGGGTCGTATTAGTTTCAGTTCGGGGTAAACTGGTGAATCAGTTATGACTTGCAGAGGTCGAGATCGAGGATGATTCGGGTAAAGGAATTTCTGGACACAAGTTGTATTACACTCTATGGTTATAGGAGGACCATAAAATAATTGAGTGGTTATTCACAGAGAATGTAGTGTACATGGAGCGAGAATTTGCTCGGTTGCGTAGGAGTGTGGGTTACTCTTTATTCCCTTTGGGTGTTGGTGCGCTAATGGGGCACAGGTCATTTCGGTCCGTTTGGTCGGTTAATTCGAGAATGGTTCCAATGGATTCAAGATTTATAAATATGGCTAGAAAACTGGGAGTTGCATTGAACGGTGTTGAGACTTGTGGTATCTTATATCATTGTGAATTATGCATTTCAGTATTAAGAAGTTGAAGGAAACAGTCTTAGGTTCACATAAAGTCTCTTCGGGGTAAGCAGTTTTGGTTGTGGAACCTTTAGGATACATAAAAAGGGAATTCGGCGGCTTATAAGCCTTAGGGCGGCGTGATTCTATGCTAGAGTTCGTGGGGTAAGTTTTAGTTAAGGATAGTAGTGTTCTAACAAGGAAAAAGTAGCAATTTGAAGGCAATTTAGAAAGAACTTGGAGAAATAGGACAGCTTGGTTATGTGCAAATGGATTTCAAAGTGTTCATGATAGGTTCTACCATGGTTTGAACCAGATATTTTCTACCGATGTACGAAACGTGTTGTGTATTATAATTTCCTCCTGGAAAGAAGCAAGAAAGAGGTTTCTGACTAATAAGGTATGTAATTTTCTAGTGACTCAGAGTTGATAATGGAATTTTTATGCTTGTCGCATGATGGCATAATAGATGTGGTGTATTGTGTGGGAATAGGATTTATATGTACAAGGTCACAGTTCAGTTTTGAAGGGAAGGAAATAAATTCTTAGGCAGCATGAACGGTTTCCGATGATCAGGTAAATGATATTACTATCTGGTATAGCTTGATGAGAGTGTATATTTCAGAAGGGGCAGTGTGTTTTGATTTATGGGTACTTTGCTGGTATTGCGGCACTCTCCTGGTTGATCGACTATTGATATACAAATTTTTGCCAGGTGGCACGAAAATTTTTTTAAAGTATTTCTCGTGGGATGATTATGTATGAGAGAGGTGTTAGGCATTCGGGCGGTGGAGGTGGAATCAAATATGGTGATTCATGTGTTCTATGGAATTAGAGATTGAGAGCTCTCAGGAGCAGATTGTTTCATGGTTGTGGACTGTGAAGTTGTGGCCGGAGCTAGCCAGATGATAGAAGGTGTTATGATTCCGTCATTGTGGACTTTCGGAGGTTGTTTATCTATTGGTGGCTGACCATAGTTGATTTAGGGCCCATTGGTAGGCCTAATTAGGATGTGTATTCTACACCAAACCGGATTGATTGGTTCCATACTGCTATTGTTGAAGGATGTGCCATTCGGTTGATGTGAAGCTTATTCGTGTTCTGAAATGATCTGTGAGTTACTCTTCTATGCTACGAGGAGTTGTGATTTGTTGGTTATATGCACATATGGTGCGGTTCTATTGTGTCCTTATAGCGGAATTTGAGCGAGAATAGTATTGGATATTGCTTGGTTGATGACGTATTGGTTATGTTCTTTCGGGTTTTATGTGGCATGGTGTCGTTTGCTTCTCCGTGGTTATGGTAATGCACTTTGGGTACTTGATGTCGAATTGCGCATGGTTATTGATTTTAGCAGGGTGGCTTGAGCTGTTTCATATGGACCAGTATTTGGATAGGGTCGCGTATTGCAGCAGAGTTATGTGGAAATATGATCACTCGTGTAAGATTCGTGTGTTATGGTTTTGCAGTGTGTGATGGGTTCTTAGCATTGCGTCGGGGTGGTACTCATCGAGCTTGCGGAACGGTTCTCCTATTTGGGTCATTGTTACGATTGGGTACATTTGGAATGTTGCTATCTGGTGCACAGATTGCACGGGTTGTGACTTTAGATTGTATTGATGTGTCATGTCACTAGAGTGGTCGTGTTGGATGAGACAAGGTCATTGGGCCTAGAATGGATGCTATCAGATTTGATTGTAGTATAATTGGGAGGATAATATCGGAAGTCGATTTTGAAATTCGCTATAGTTCTTGTAAAAGGAACATAAGCTCTATGACCTGTTGATCTAATGAATGGTTATGAATTCGGTGTGTTTCTTTCATCATCGGCAGTGTACGAAGGTTTTAGAACGAGCTTTTGTCTGATATGAGGTTTATTACCAGGACTGGGTTGATTTGAGTCGATACTGTGATTTGAAATCATTGCTTCGAGCATTCGAGCTATGCGGTATTTGAATTTGAGTATTTGAGTTATGGTTACGGCTTTTGGTACAGCTTGTTCAGACTTATACGGTACGTAGATGCGGACCTCTGATCTTATAGGAAATTTCGGATGTTGGAAATTTGATTCGAAGGTTTGTGGGCTAGGTTGAATTGAGAAATTTCAGCTATGTTATGCTATCAGGCCTCTATGGGATAGGGTGACGTGGTATCACCCCCGGGTATGTGCATGGGAAAGTTACACATCCATTTCTTGGCTTTTGGAACAACTCTCGGCACGTTCGAGGACGAACGTATGTTTTAGTGGGGGAGGATGTAACGACCCGGCCGGTCGTTTCGGGAGTTATAGCCCTGTTTTCCCCATTTATGTTTCTTTTATGCTCTTAAGCTATATTATGATATACCGAGTTAGTTAGTTCAGGCCCGGAGTGGTTTCGGATTGGAATGAGACACTTAGTCTCTTATTTAGAACCTTAAGTTGGAAAAGTCAATCGGATATTGACCTATGTGTAAACGATCTCGGATTTGAATTCTGATGGTTCTGTTAGCTCCGTTAGGTAATTTTGGACTTTGGAGCACGTCCAGAATATGATTTGGAGGTCCGTGGTAGAATTAAGCTTGAATTGGCGAAATTAAAAATTTGGTGATTTCGGTCGGCAGTGGAAAATTTGATATTGGGGTCAGAATGAAATTCTGGAAGTTGGAGTAGATTCGTAGTGTCATTTTTGATGTGTGGGCAAAATTTGAGGTCATTCGGACGTAGTTCAGTTGGTTTCGGCATCGGTTGCCGAATTTGGAAATTTAGAAGTTCTTAAGCTTGAATCCGAGGGTAATTTGATGATTTGATGTTGTTTTGAGTGATTCGAAGGTTCGACTAAGTTTGTATGTTGATATATGATATGTTGATATTTTTGGTTGAGGTCCCGAGGGCCTCGGGGTGATTCCGGATGGTTAACGGATTTGTCAAATTTGGAAAATACAGCTGAAGTTGCTGCTACTACTATTTTCGCACCTGCGGAAGAAAGAGTCACAGGTACGAGGCCGCTAATGCGTTTGGGGAAGCCGCAGATGCGAAAATGGAAGGCCAAGGCTGGGAACGCATGTACGAAGAATTGGCCACATCTGCGCACCCGCAGGTACAAGGCCTTGAGCGCAGATGCAGAAAGGAAGAGTTAGGCTGGTTCCGCAGAAGCAAAAATATTACGTAGGTGCGGAACCTGGGGTCGCAGGTGCGAAATTGAGGGCTTAAGTGGTTCTCCCAGGTGCGAGGATTTGACCGCAGGTGCAGTTCCGCAGGAGCGGACATATGGTCGCAGGTGCGACTATGCTGGGCAGTAAAGCCCCAGCTCGTGTGTTCGGTCTTCATTTTCCATTTTTGGATTTGAGAAACTCGGGAGAGATGCGATATTTCGAAGGTTTTCAAGGAGAAACGTCGGGGTAAGTGATTCTAATCCATAATGGTATAAATTTTGTGAATCTATGGCCTTGTTCATCATTAATTAGTAGGATTTTGGAGTGAAAGTAGGGGGTTAGGGTTTGGAATTTTTAAGAGTTTAATTTAAGGATTTGAAGGACCAAACGATGTCGGATTTTGATGAATTTGGTATGGTTAGATTTGTGAGTGAATGAGCTTTCTAATTTTGTAAATTTTGTTGAATTTTGAGACGCGGGCCCGGGGGCCGAGTTTCAGCCAATTTCGGGTTTTGGTATATTTTTGTAGCTTTTCCATTGGAATTCATTCCATTAGCATATATTGATGGTATTGTACTGATTGTGAATAGATTTGAAGCATTTGGAGGCCGAGTCCAGAGGCAAGAGCACTGCGGGGTAGAGATTTGATCGGTTTGAGGTAAGTAATAAATGTAAATCTAGTCCTGAGGGTACGAAACCCTAGATTTTGTATCATTCTACTATTTAGTGACGCACATGCTAGGTGATGGGCGTGTGGGAGTGCACTGTTGGGGATTATGACTTTGTCCATCCCGTAGCAACTGTAAAGTTGCATATTTTGTTGAAACTATATGATACTTATATGTTTTAGAAAGAGTTTCTGTAAATTGGTCTAAATGCCATGTTCGGGCCTTGCGCCAGTACTGTTTGGACCCTTAAGGGCTTTTTCTTACCATCCTCTCATTGTTTTTGATTGAAAATTCATACTCAGTCATGTTTATACTTGTTTACCGTGTAACTCAGTTTTATGACTCTATTTTGATGCATATAAATGTTTTGGGCCGAATGCCCTATTTTACTAAAATGCCCGAGTGGCTTGAGAGGTTTATGACTGAGTGAGGCCGAGGGCCTGATTTGTGCGGATGAGTGTGGATCGGGGCTGCCCGCCTACAGCATACTTTATTATTATAGCATGTGAGTTGTCCGTACAGCACGTGAGTTGTCCGTGCAGATTATAGCGCTTGGGCTGAAGGAGCCCCTCCGGAGTCTGTACACACCCCCAGTGAGCGTAGGTACCTACTGAGTGCAAGTGACGAGTGCCGAGTGCTGAGTGACTGGGAGGCATGAGTGATTATGAGGTATACCCGAGTGGCACGAGGGACTGTGAGGTTTGCCCGAGGGGCTGTATATGAGTGATGCCCAAGGGGCTGTTTATGATCTCATCATTTTTGCTCACCTTTGCATTTTTCCTCTATTTGAAAACTGTTGAAAATATCTTTAAATGATTTTTAGTGGAACTGGGTTTAAACGAGATATTTTGATTCAAACCCTGATTTTAAAAGCATGTGGTATTTTACTGAGATTTTCTGATATGAACGTTATATGCTTTATTGCTCGTCACTACTGCCCAGTCTTTATTTATTGTTGTTACTTACTGAGTTGGCATACTCACGTTACTCTCTGCACCTTGTGTGTAGATCCAGGTATAGCTAGACACGGTAGCGGTTGTTGATTATTTTGGTTGCAGATTTTCTCGGGGATAGCAAGTTAGCTGCTTGGCGACCGCAGCCCCTGCTCTTCTCCCTCTTATCTTCCTCTAGTTGTATTTAGCTATTTTCCAGACTGAGTTAGCCTTGATATTGTTAGACAGATTGTAGCAAATGCTCATGACTAGTGACACCCTGATGTCAGGCTTTTCCTTCCGCACTTTTGTGTTGATTTGAACTCCTTTGCGAAGGTTTTTATGTTAAATCGCACTGAAATTATCTTTTAAATGAAAATATCGGTTTGTTTTAGAAATGAGTCGGCTTGCCTAGCTCCACGATAGGCGCCATCACAACAGGGGTTTATTTGGATTGTGACACCTACAGAACTTCAAAAGGCTATTGATTATATAAAGAAGGAATTCTATATGAAAGATCTTGGAAAGATAAATTTATGTCTCGATTTGAAAATTGAATACTTGGCAAACAGAATTTTTGTTCATCAATCTGCATACATAGAAAAGGTGCTGAAACGGTTTTACATGGATGGAGCACATCCGTTAAGTACTCTGATGGTTGTTCGATCACTCTATGTGAATAAGGACCCGTTCTGACCTTAAGAGAAGAATGAATAGCTTCTAGGTCCAGAAGTACCATATCTTAGTGCAATTGGTTCACTAATATATCTTGCTAATACTACAAGGCCTGACATAACTTTTTCAGTTAATGTCTTAGCAAGATATAGCTATGTTCCCACAAGGAGACATTGGAATGGAATCAAACACATATTGCGGTATCTAAAAGGGACTACCGATATGGGCTGATTTTATGGAAACGATTGCAATCCCGATCTTGTTGGTTATGCCGATGCTGGGTATTTATCTTACTCACACAAGGCTCGATCTCAAACATGCTATGTGTTTATATATGAATGCACTTCCATATCTTGGCGATCGACTAAACAATCAATCGTGGCTACTTCCTCTAATTATGCTGAGATAATTGTCATTCATGAAGCAAGCCGAGAATGTGTGTGGTTGTGGTCCATAATACATCTTATTCGAGACAAATAATTTGAAGTGTGACAAACTACTCACGATTTTGTATGAAGTCAATGCAACATGCATAGCCCAATTGAAGGGAGGATTCATTAAAGGAGATAGGACAAAATTTATTTCACCAAAGTTATTCTTCACACAAGATCTTCAAAAGAATGGTGATATCAATGTGCAATAAATTCGTTCAAGTGATAATATGGCTAATTTGTTCACCAAATCTCTACCGACGTCAACCTTCAACAAGCTAGTGTGCTGAGCCTTGAGCATAGTGAGAGAGAATGCAAGACAGTGAGATTGAGTACTTTGAGAGTGTGAGTACATGAGTTCATCTGTGAGATATATTGCATTGACATGCACACATGACATACAGGCATAGAGATATATTTTTTTCATGCTGTACGGTATCACATCATTCATGAGTTCTCACACATGTTGACATATGGGCATAGTGATGCATTTATTTTACACTGGTTATCTGGAAAGAAAATGAAACATCTTATTTATTATAGAAACGATTTTTGGGAAAATTATTGTTTTCAAACTTATTCATATTTTTGGTAACTCTGGTAAACGTTTTGGGTTTCATTGAAGTACTTGAAAGGCAGAACTATTTTCAAAAATCATGTTTTTTTTGTTAAGCATTTGATTGTTGGGTTACTTCTGGTATTACTTGTTTTATGTTGTTATGAACTATTATTGGTTATTGAAGTTAGGACCCGACCTTGGTACAAGCTCGTCACTACTTTCAACCTAAGGTTAAGTTTGTTACTTATTAAGTACATGGGGTCGGTTGTACTCATACTACACTTCTGCACCTTGCGTGCAGATGTTGGATATTGATGTTGCTGTGTTCGATGGGAGCTGGATTGAAGATGTACCTGCGTCCCGGTTGTAGTTGCCTCTTGTTCGTGGTAGCTTTAGATCTGTAAAACTCTATTTATGTACTTTTCAAGCAGACTATGTATTTATTTCATTTTCTCTTTGTAAACTCTATTCTTAGAAGTTCATGATTTGTACTACTAGTTCTTGGGAAATGTATAAGATTCAGATATTTCTTTACTTAATCGCTTTATTAATTGTTATTGGAATTGGTTAGAGGTTAATTGGCTTACCTAGCGGGTTGGGTTAGGTGCCATCACGACTAGTGAATTTGGAGACGTGACAGGTTGGTATCAAAGCTCTAGGTTTATAGGTTCTACAAGTCATGAGCAAGTGTCTAGTAGAGTCTTGCGGATCGGTATGTTGACGTCTATACCTTTCTTCGAGGGGCTACAGGACATTTAGGATATACTTCTCATCTTTCTTTCCTTATCGTGCGACATTGATTCGGCTTGAAGCATAACTCTTTGAATTCCTTCCATGCATTTATGTGCGCACATGAGCGCTCGGTATCAGCTGTGCATCGACGGCTTGTGATTCCATGGAATAGGTTCTAGATGTGATTTCGGTATGCTGATTATGGGCCACTCTGAAGGACTTGAGGCCGGGTTTTGACTGTAGCTTGAGCACAGAGATGTTGATTATGTGGAGACGTGCTTGTGGACTTATATTTCCGATATCATGAACTACGCTCTTGCCGTTAGACCAGAGTCCCCCCTCCCCGTCCAAAAAAGAGAAAAAAGAAGAGAACATTCTGAGTAGAAGGAAAGGAGTGAGATGATTTGATAGAGGAAAGTGGAACCAATGCGGAGTCAATGGTAGTAAGGGTATGCATGGAAACTCAAGATGGTTTTATTTACTTTGCTTGTTTGGTGTAGTGTTGTATTTCTCTGTAGATTAGGTGCTAAGTCTGCCATTTTGGCAGCAGCCTAGTGCAAAACCCTTAAGGCTTTATAAATTTACCCCCCCTTCCACCGAATATAAAACGGCAAAGGGCCAAATATACCCCTGTACTTTCGAAAATGGTCTAAAAATACCCCTCGTTATACTATTGGGCTATATATACCCTTCCCGTCATACTTTGGAACAAATATACCCTTATTTTGGATGGAGTGCCACGTGTTAGCACCAGATGAAAACGACTCATTTCTTTTTTTTACCCGATTCGTTTTAAAAAACCCACCACCCGACCCTTTTTAAAATTTAATTTTTTTAAAGCATATATTTTGTAAAAACTGAAAAAAAAAAATTGCAAAATATATATTTTTAAGTCTTTTCAGCTTTTTAAAAGTATGTTTTTGTAAAAATTGAAAAAAAAGATTTTTTTTAAAAAATATTTTAAAAACTGAAAAATATATATTCTGTAAAAACTGGAAAAAAAGGAATTTACAAAATATATATTTTTAAGTCTTTTCAGTTTTTTTAAAGTATTTATTTTTGTAAAAACTGGAAAAAAGAAGACTCTTTTAAAAACTAATGCATATGTAGTCCACTGCTTTAGAAGAGTCTTTTTTTTCCAGTTTTTTTAAAAAATATTTTTTTTTCAGTTTTTACAAAAAGAATACTTTAAAAAAACTGAAAAGACTTAAAAATATATATTTTGAAAATTTCTTTTTTTTTCCAGTTTTTACAAAATATATATTTTTCAGTTTTTAAAGCATTTTTTTTTTTTTAGTTTTTACAAAAAACATACTTTAAAAAAACTGAAAAGACTTAAAAATATATATTTTGCAAATTCCTTTTTTTTTCAGCTTTTACAAAAAAAAATTTCAGTTTTTACAAAATATATGCTTTTTAAAAAACTGAATTTTAAAAAGGATCGGGTGGTGGGTTTTTTAAAACGGATCGGGTAAAAAAAAAAAATGGGTCATTTTCATCTGGTGCTGACACGTGACACTGCATCCAAAGTAAGAGTATATTTGTTCCAAAGTATGACGGGAAGGGTATATATAGCCCAATAGTATAACAAGGGGTATTTTTAGACCATTTTCGAAAGTACAGGGGTATATTTGGCCCTTCGCCGATATAAAAAACCTTAGAGCTGCCTAACCTGCTGACATCCCCCCCAAAAAAAAAACCCACCAAAAAATAAACTAGAAACGCAAGCAACCTCACTTATATGAATAAGGTTTGAGGGTGCATAAATTATCCCAGGTCGGAGAAAAACATGAGAATGGAGATATAGGACTTCAGATGGTTTCAGCGGCTCTCGACCTGCTGTTTGATCAGCTCAGCATGTTTGCAGTTTATTTTGTTATCTGAACTTTCTCATAAAGTTTGCGTAAAGCTAAGTCATCCTAATTGGTTAATGACTAGGAGATGACTCTGAAGAATATTTCATGTTCGTTGTGGTTATGTGAAAAATTTGTATCTCTTTTTTCGATAATCAAGAACTCTCCAAGGGCCAGTGACGCACAGTTCGAACCTTGGTCAATAGCGGGCCCGTCCTCTACCCTTGTCCACTTAAATACTAGGTTCGAATCTGTGATCTGTGACTGTCGTCTGACCCGCACATCATGTGCTGCGTTTTTACCACTAGACCAAAGCCCTGGAAGCAAAAAAATTGTATTATTTTACGTTAATGGACGTTAATGGATGATACCGTCCTTGCTGGATGGCACCATCCTTGCTATCATGAAATTTCTCAAGGAATGAAATATAGGTGTGCTACCGATATGTTTGTAGTAGATCAGCCTACTTGCAAGGTTTTTAACGAAACAACTAAAAGGCGTATTTCTAAACGTATTTATTCTTTTTTCTTCACTAGAATTTTTTTCACTGAGTTTTATTTTAGTTAAGATTTTAACGAGGGACATTACCTATTGAATAGACATTCAAGGGGGGAGTGTTATGAATAGAATTGTACTTAGAGTGAATATCTATCTTTTAGAGAGTTTGTTACTTTGTGGCTAAGTTATTTTCCCCATATAAATAGAGGGGTTTTACCCCATTATAATTCGTCTCAAATCAATAGAACTCTCTCTCTCTCTTTTCTTTGCAAAATTCTTCTTTACTTTTATTTGTTTTGTTTCAATTATAGTATATTGTATAGTGTTATAGTCTATTGTTGTAGTATATTGCATATTATTGCAATATGCTATTACAGTATATTATATACTATTATAGTATATTATTATATAGTTGTATGCCATGTATTATACTATTACGGAGCTGTATATTGCAATAAACTATATAATAGTATTGCATACTCTTACAATATAGTGTATACTGTAGCAGTATACTATTGGGTAGCTATGTTTCTTCTTCAATTTTCTGCTAAAAATTCGATTATAATTACCTTAAATCAGCTCCCAAAGCATTCAAATTTTAATATGAACTTTCCAAAGGCAATATAAAAATATTTTATAACACCGATTTCGAATCAAATAATAAATTTTTAAAATAAATTTTTATATTTAAGAGCTTCAAACTCACACAAAAATTCAGATATAAAATTTGAAAAAAAACAGTTAGAGAGAAAAAAAATTAAAATATTTATTGCACCAAACAACAAGAAGTGCCAAATCCAACCAAACATGGGGTTTGGTTGATCTTCAAACTCACACACAAATTCAGATCTAGAATTTTACAAAAAGGCTTAAAAAAGAAATTTTTTAAAATTCTATTTAACCAAACTACAAGAGGCATGCTATACTTGGGTATGATATGTATTTAGAGTTATTTCCTATTTGAAATTTGAAATGCACTACATTGTCAAGAGCCTAAGTGCATCAACATTTACAAATTAGATCAACAAAGCCCAAGTTATACTTATTGAATGGACGAACTTTAGTAATACTGCTCGAGTTAATTGTCTCTTAATTACACAAAAAATTGTGTGGCATGCTATACTTGTAATTGGTGATATTTAATAAATGGTTTCCATGTCCTTTCTTTTGTGTAAGTGTCAGCTAAGATCTACCCGACATTGTAGGATCCTGTACCAAATGCTACAAAGTAATATAATATTGGCAAAACGGCCTTGGATCACCTAAACTTGCACCTAATTGTCAACTCGGTAAATGAACATAGAAATTTTTCATTTAAACACTTATATTTGAGGGAATAAGTACTAATAAAACACTTCTGGCTGATCGTGTTTCAATCTCTATGACACATTTGACACGTCATATTCCTAACCTATTATTATTTGACATATGTTATTTATAGGTCCCGGTCTTTTTTTATCAATTTATTAAAATTTTAAAAAACTTTTACTTTCCTCTTCTTCTACACCATGGCAGTCCCACCATCATCACATGTTTCATTCACCAGACATCATTTTCATCCACTCTAAAATCCCCCAAATCAATACTCCATCCTTCTCCACGCTAAAACTCCCAAATCAATTAAAAATTCAATTTCGTAAATGTTTTAACTTTTTTTTTCTTTCTATTCCTTTTTGCTATATTTGCTAGGATCGTGGAGGAGCCACTAGAAGGGGACGAAAGAAATAGGGGTGTTGCATGAAATATATGAAAATTCTGGTAGAATTCAACTCTCAAAACCCCAACATCCACATATGCAATTAAGAGAAGCACAATCAATAATGATAATCATCACTTTTTCACCTTTAATCACTGAGACCAATCAAAACCACAATCCCTGAAAAATTAATAAGTTGTACAAGATTTTTTTCATAAGAAAAAAAACCTTAATGTGAAAAGGAAGAAGAGGAGAAATTTAAGGGGAATTAGGGGAGGTAGAGAAAACGAGATTAATGGGGAAGAGGAACAGAAGGAACAAAAAAGGGGAAGAACGGCGGGGTTAGCGAAGGGGTAGGGAAAGAAAGTGACAACTTTTACATTTCCTTTGTCTTTCTTTCTTTTTTATACTTTAGTATTTTTTAAACGAAAACTAACACAGTCACGTGCCTTACAAGCGTGATTTGTACTTAGTTCGGCCAAATTAATTATACCATCATCCCATAAAAATGTCAATGGTCAGAATGATTTATTGATGTAAAAATAATTAAATAGAAGTATTCAAATAGAAAACTTCTAAATTCAATTATCGGGTTAGCAAATGAGTGCAAGTTTAGGTGGTCCGGAGGCCATTTTGCCTATAATATTTTATCACGATCCGAAATTTTCACCTTCAAACCGTGATGGCGCCTAACATTTTACTTGTTAGGCAAGCCAACGTTAGAATAATATTAACTATTTCTAGAAAAATTTTAAATTTAATTAATAACAAAGAAATAAATGCGGAAGTAAGGTCTGAAATATAGTGAATAATCCATAAAAATAACGGTATCTAAATACCATCCCAGAATTGGTGTCACAAGTGCACGAGCTTCTAAAATAATACAAATAAGGGTCTGAATAAAATAAAGATGTCTGGAAATAAACACACAGCTAAAGTAAAATAGACGGGGACTTCAGAACTGCGGACGCCGTGCAGTTATACCACAAGTCTCCTCTGGGTAGCTGATATCCGAGCAAGTCTATGGTACACCGCTGGGACCAACTCTGAAATCTGCACAAGAAGTATAAAGTATAGTATCAGTACAACCGACCCCATGTACTGGTAAGTGTTGAGCCTAACCTCGACAAAGTAGTGACGAGGCTAAGGCGGGTCACTTACATTAACCTGTACGCAATATTAGTAACAACAACAAATAATAGAAATAACTCGGGTAGCTCATTTATAATAATTGAAGCCAACTCGGCAATCATAGCCAATTATCATTTTCATCAATTTTCGTTGCAGCGTGCAACCCGCTCTCACAATATATTTATATTCCATTCTGTTACGACGTGCAACCTGATCCTCCAATATATTTTTTTTAATAAGTCTGTTGCGGCGTGCAATCCGATCCCCCAATATTGACTTTTAATAAGTCTGTTGCGGCGTGCAACCCGATCCTCCAATATGGACTTTTTAATAAGTCTGTTGCGGCGTGCAACCCGATCCTCCAATATGGACTTTTAATAAGTCAGTTGCGGCGTACAACCCGATCCTCCAATATGGACTTTTAATAAGTCTGTTGCGGCATGTAACCCGATCCTCCAATATATCCATTTCAATCAATTCTGTTGCGGCGTGCAACCCACTCCTCTAATATATTCATTTACCAATTCTTATAGAAGAAATTTTCTCAATAATTGGAACAATTAATATAAAATTATAAGACAACAATCATACAATAATTATGATTTAATTATGAAACAAACAATGACAAATAGCAAGTTATTATGAAAATCAGAGATAAATTAGGCAGTTTAATATTTAATATGTTAAATATCAAATAACAATTAAGACACATAATTTAAATAGCATGTAACAATTAATGCAAAAATTCAAGGATTAATATTTGACAAAAAATAAGAGAGAAATAATTATTATAACTATTAATTCATGATTTAACATAATTTATGATTTTTCAAGTAAGTAGGCAAACAATTAATTTGACGACGTATAGACACTCGTCACCTCGCCTATACGTCGTTCACATGCATTTCACATAACAAATAATTTAAGGGTTATATTCCCTCAAGTCAAGGTTAACCACGACACTTACCTAGCTTTGCAAATTTCAATCAATTACTCGATCATAACTTTTCCTTTTAAATATGTCTCCAAAAGCTTCAAATCTATTCACAAACAATTCGATATACTCAATACGAATCATAGAAATTAATTCCATATGAATTTACTAATTTTTTGGATAAAAATCCGAAATTTATTTCATAAATTCATGGATTCATGATGTAAATGAGTATGGAATCATGAAATATAATCAATATAGGATAAGGAACACTTACCCCAATTTTTTTCGTGAAAATCGCCCAAGAATTCGCCTTACCCGAGCTCAAAATGACTAAAAATAAGTAAAAATCTCGGACTATTCGATTTATACACTGCCCAGGCATTTCCGCACCTGCGGTGCCTGGGTTCGCACTTGCGAGAAAATCTCGCATCTGCGAAATGGGGCTGCCAGACGAGGCATCGCATCTGGGGAGGACAAATGCGCACTTGCGGTGCCTTCCGCTTCTACGATTGTCAAGTCCGCTTCAGCGAATGCGCGGGTGCGTGCAAGTTTCTGCACCTGCGGACCTTTGCCCCGCCTTCCCAGGCCTCTTCTGCGATGGAAGGCTCGCTTTTGCGAGCTCGCACCTTCGGTCGAAAATCTGCAGGTGCGATTACAACAGAAGGCAAATTTTTGAATTTTGCTTAAGTCCAATTCTTATTCCGATTTCGATTCGAGTCACACTCGCGGTACTTGGGGCCCCGTTTGAATATACCAATAAGTCCCGTAACATAATACCGACTTACTCGGGGTCAAAAATCACGTCAAATAACGCTGAAATTACAATTCACACCCCGTTTCGAACTTTGAGTTTTAAACTTTTCCATTTGCAAATCTCGTGCCAAAACATATTAAATGAATCCAGAATGACTTCAAATTTGGAACACAAGTCATAAATGACATAACTGAGTTGTTCAAATTTTCAGAATCGGATTCTGGCTCCGATATCAAAAAGTCAACCCCGTGGTCAAACTTAGAAATCTTTAACTTTTAAATTACTAGTTTCCGTTAAATAGTCATAACTTGAGCTAGGGACCTCCAAAGTAAATTTCGGGCATACGCCCAAGTTCCAAATCACGATACGGACCTATCGGAACTATTAAAATACTGATCCGGATTTGTTTGCTCAAAATATTGACCAAAGTCAACTTAGTTGAGTTTTAAGGCTCTATTTCACATTTTAATCCATTTTTCACGTAAAAACTTTCCGAAAAATTTTACGAACTGCGCACGCAAGTCTAGGAATAATAAATAGTACTTTTCAAGGTTTTAGAACACAAAATTACTTATTAAATTTAAAGATGACATTCTGGGTCATTACATATTTATTGCTAAAAGTTGTGTTATGTCATATTGTTCTGTACCAAATTATATTTTCAAAAAATACTTTATTGAACAACACAGATAAATTATAACTATCCGATAGATTTTGATGAACAGTTTAACAGATAAGTCGATTATACATAACAACAATGTCATGCTAGTCTAGTAGAGTTTGATGAACAATTGAACAAGTACAAAATCATGCCAATTGGATTGTATTTTGAATAATTTAACAAATAGACGAAATGCAGATAACATAAAGTCACGCCAATCTAGTAGAGTAGTGAATAATTGAACAAACATAAATTATGTCAGCTGGGTAAAATTTGATGAACAATTTAACAGAAAGGTAAAATAAATATAGTATAAACTCTACTAATCCGGTAAAGAGTCCCTCAAGAGCAATAACTGTGTGCGCTAGTCTGAGGCTATTTTTTTAAAAACTACTAAATATGAGGACATCCGGCTAAGACCAGCTTCTTACAAGTCATTCCTGTCAATCGCCCTAATTACCTGTCTTTAAAAGGGTATAATTTGACATTGTAATTTTAGAAGAATAGAAAAGTCATGAACTTGAGTTTGCTCATATTGTTGGTTCTATATTTGAATAGAGTGGAGTTGCGATAAATTTATAAAATCGTCACAATATACAGATTTTAGAAGGTAGGCTTTAAATTGACACCCTTATTTGTTGAGAGATGGGTAAAGTGTTCCATCGCGTCCTATTTTGCACGTCTATGCACATATAAATATTTCGTTTTACATGTTTTTCAAACATTTCAAGACCGATTTATGTTGTGTCGTTCTTCGTTGATTGAAATATAATTAGGAAAGTTCACTTATTATAGTATATAATCATAACCTTTAATAGTTGATCATTTATTTCTATCTATCTATCTATACTTTATTAAAAGCACGAAGGCTGTTAGCGAAATGTCGTTCACCTTTTTTTACTGTAACGACCCACCCGACCGTTTTGAGCAATTGCACTCCGTTAAGCTATTTGAAGTCTTGAGTAGCTTCGTATGATGCATTATGACTTGTGTGAATCGTCGGTTTTGGTTTTCAGACTATTCGGAATTTATTTGGAAGAATTAATTTCATGAATTAAGCTTTAAAGTTGGAAGAATTGATCAAGTTTGATTTTTTAGTATTTGACCTCGGATTGGAGTTTTGATGGTTCTGTTAAGTCCGGATGGTAATTTTGGACCCTGACGTATGCCCAGATTTGCATTTGGATATTTTTAGAAGGTTTCAGTGGTAATTGGTGAAAGTTAAAAATTTGAAGGTTTAGAAAGTTCATAAGTTTGACCGAGAGTTGACTTTGAGGATATCGGATTCAGATTATGGTTTTGGGAATTGGAATACCTTCGTTATGTCATTTAGGACTTGTGTGCAAAATTTGAGTTCATCCTGAGTTGATTTGATATGTGTTCGGTGCGAGTTTTGGAATTGAAAGTTCATTAATTTTGATTTGAGGTGCGATTCATCGTGATTTGAGGCCTCGACTAGGTCTGTATTATGTTATGGGACTTGTTAGTATATTCGGATAGGGTTTTGAGGGGCCCAGGTGAGTTACAGACGTGTTTCAGATCATCTTTCATTCATGTGGGATGGTTAGCCTTTGTTGGACCTGGTGTGACCGCACCTGCGGAATATTGGGTGCAGGTGTGGAGCCGCAAATGCGGCATGTGAACAGAGAAGCGAAGTAAAGACGGAGTAGGACTTCTGCAGAAGCAGGGAAGTGGAATACATCTGCGGTAGCGCAGAAGCGGAAGGCGTGATCGCAGAAGCGGGGATATGCGCAGGAGCGAAGCTTGTGTCGCACATGCGCTTGCACAGAAGCGGGTCCTGTTACGCAGGTGTGGAAGGGCGGAGTTCCAGTGTTTTCCGCAGAAGCGGAGGTTTGTCGCAAAAGAGACGCCGCAGAAGCAGCCGTTTTGTTCGCAAATGCGAAATTGCTGGGCAGATTCTATATATTTCGAGGTTTTGGTTCTTTTATCATAATTTGAGATTTGGGGCTCGGATTGAGGCGATTTTTGAAGTAATTTTTATCACATGATTTGGGGTAAGTATTCTCTACTCGGTTTTGATTTTATTTCATGAATCTATCTTGGTTTTTAGTATTTGATTAAGGATTTCAAGAGAGAGATTGGGGGGGGGGGTTGTCTAAAGTTTCATAGAGTGAATTTTTGAGTTTTGAACATCGATTCGGAGTCAAAGTTGAGTGAAACTAGTATAGTTGGACTCGTAATTGAATGGGTTATCGGATTTTGTGAGTTTGTCGGGGCAGGCCCGGGTTTGACTTTTTGGTGGACTTTGGGCTTTTGATTAAAGATTCGACCTTTATCATTTGGAATTGTTTCCTTGGGCTTCATTTGATGCATTTGAGTTGCTTTTGGCTAGTTTCGAGCTGTTCGGAGGTCGGTACGCACGGGATGGCATATTTGGAGTATTGTTTGGCTTGCTCGGTATTGGATTGTCATGCCCCAAAATCCAACTAGTCGTGATGGCACCTAACTCAACCCGCCAGGTAAGCCAATTAACAACTATCCAAATTAATGAGATTTTTCAAGAAAGAAATGATAATAAAACTGCTATTATACAATAATTTCCCAAGGACTGGTAGTACAAATTATGAGCTTCTAAGATTTAGATTTTACAAAGCTGGTATGAAATAAAGTACATCATCTGTTTGAAATATACATGAACAGATTAAAATTCTAAAGCTACCAAGATCAAGAGACAACTATGATCGGAACATATGTACATCTTCAAATCCAGCCCCCGCTGTGCACAACAACATCAGCATGCAACATCTTCACGCAAGGTGCAGAAGTGTAGTATGAGTACAACCGACCCCATGTACTCAATAAGTAACAAACCTAACCTTAGGTTGAAAGTAGTGACGAGCTGGGACAAAGGTCAGAACCCAACACCAATAGCCAATGACAGTTCATAACAATATAATAAAAGTGGTACAGAAAATAACTCAGAGATATAATGTTAGCTCATTTACAGTTCCGGAATATAGGCATCTTTTCAAGTATCACAGTGAAAAACCCAAATCTCTTACCGAAAGCACCAAAATATTAGTAAGTTTGTAAAATCGTGATTTTCTTTGAAAAACTTTTTAATAGGTAAATGTTTCATCATCAAATGGCATGAGGAAAATACATATCTATGCCTACATATCAATGTATATGAGAAGTCATGAATGACGTGATACCGTACAACATGAGAAACAATGCATCTCTATGCCTGTATGTCAAGTGTGCATGTCGAATGCAATACAACATAGTGAATAACCATATGCATACTCTCATAGTATCAATCCACTCAGTCCTCCCAGTCACTCAGTCCTCACAGTTACTCAATCCTCCCAATCACTTAGCACTCACGCTCGGCACTCACACTTAATAGGTACATGCGCTCATTGAGGGTGTGCAGATTTCGAAGGGGCTCCTTCAGCCCAAACGCTATAATGAGCCAATCATGGAATGAATCCGCACGGATAACTCACGTGCTGCAAGGAAAACTCACGTGCCATAGTATCAATATTTGTATCCGCACGGACAACTCACGTGCTATACTATCAACATCTGGATCCGCACAGACAACTCATGTGCTTCACAGACAACTCACGTGCTATAGTATCAATAACCTCACAATCAGGCCCTCGACCTCACTTAGTCATCAATCCCCTCCAGTCTCTTGAGCTTACAACACTCATGCTAAGCAGCCCGAATCAATGATATGAGATGTGACAATATACAATAACAGAGACTAAGAGATGATATGAAACGATGAATGCGACTGAGTACACAACTGCAATTAAGCAAATAACTCAATAGCAAAGAACCACCAATGTGGGTCCCAATCGTACCAACATATAGCCTAAACGTGATTTATTGTATAAATTACAGCTCAAGTGCTTTAACACATAGAGTACAGTAAAAGTGTTCAGATAAGATAGCTACACAGTTCCTCAGAATCGACTAAATCATAACTCACACGGTGCACGCCCACACGCCCGTCACCTAGCATGCGTGTCACCTCAACATCAATCACATAACACGTAATTTGAGGTTTCATACCCTCAACACCAAGTTTAGAAGTGTTACTTATCTTGAACAAGCCAAATCCAATACCGAGTAAGCCAAGCGATGCTCTAAAAATGCCATCCCGTGTGTACCGACCTCTGAACGGCTCGAAACTAGCCAAAATTAACTCAAATACATCAAATAATGCCTAAGAAAATAATTTCAAATGATAAAGGTCTAATCTTTAATTAAAAGCCCAAATTCAACCCAAAAGTCCAACTTGAGCCCGCGCCTCGGAACCCGGCGAAACTTATAAACTTTGACAAATCATTCAATTATGAGTTCAACCATACTAGTTTCACTAAAATCCAACTCCAAATCGATGTTAAAAACTCACTCTATGAAACTTTAGGCTAAAACACCCAATTTCTCTTTATAATTCATAATCGAATTACCACAAACGATGATAGAATCACGAAATAAAATAACGAGTGAGCCAAGAATGCTTACCCCAAGTCACATGGTGAATTTCCTCTCCAAAGTCACCCAAAACGAGCTCCAACATCCCAAAATGAGAATAAAACGATCAACCCTCGAAAATATAGCTTCAGCCCAGCGATTTTCCCTTTTGCAGACCAAGGGCCGCTTCTACAACATCGCTTTTGCGACAAAATTCCTGCTCCTGCGGAAGAACACTGATAATCAGACCATCGCACATGCATAAAGTCTTCACTTCTATGCAAACGCAGGTGCGAACATGGCTTAAGCTTCTGCGCTTGCCTTCGCTTATGTGATCCATAGTTCCGCTTCTGTGGATGCACTTGTAACGACTCGACCGGTCATTTCGAGAGTTATAGCCCTGTTTACCCCATTTCTTCTTCCTTTTATGCTTTTCAGCTATGTTATGATATACCGGGTTAGTTGGATCGGGTTGGAGTGGTTTCAGAATAATTTGAGATACTTAGTCTCTTATTTAGAAGCTTAAGTTAGAAAAGTCAACCAGATATTGACTTATGTGTACATGATCTCAGAATTGAATTCTGATGGTTCCATTAGCTTTGTTAGGTGATTTTGGACTTAGGAGCATGTCCGGAATGTGATTTGGAGGTCTGTAGTGGAATTAGGCTTCAATTGGCGAAAGTTGGAAATTTGGTGATTTCGGTCGGCAGTGGAAAATTTGATATGAGGGTCGGAATGGATTTCCGAAAATTGGACTAGGTTTGTGGTGTCATTTGTGATGTGTGTATATAATTTGAGGTTATTCGGACGTGGTTTGGTAGGTTTCGACGTCGTTGGTGGAATTCGAAAGTTTAAAAGTTCTTAGGCTTGAATCCGAGTGTAATTTGGTGTTTTGATTTTGTTTTGAGTGATTTGATGATTTGTCTAAGTTCGTATGATGTTGTGGGTTATGTTGGTATGTTTGGTTGAGGTCCCGAGGGCCTCAGGGTGATTCCGGGTGATCAACGGAGCAAGTTTGGAAATTTGGAGGGATTTTTGTGTTATGTGACTATTTGGAGGTGACACAGATGCTAGGTGATGGGCGTGTGGGCATGCACCATAAGAGGTCGTTTCTTGCGGTCCTTTCACTGCTTTAGTTGATATCCCGCACTTAGTTATGTTCATGCATTCTTACATCATAGCTCAGTCTCTGTTATTCTATTTGTTGCATCATGTTAATGTTGTTTGGGCTGATTTCTTTGATTTCTGACAGCCCGAGAGACTTGAGAGGTTTATGACTGAGTGAGGCCGATGGCCTGTTTGTGAGGTATTGTACCTTAGCACGTAAGTTGTCCGTGTGGATTCTGATATGATATTATAGCACGTGAGTTATTTGTGCAACACGTGAGTTGTCCGTGCAGATTATAGCGCTTAGGCTGTAGGAGCCCCTCCGGAGTCTGAACACCCCCAGTGAGCGCAGGTACCTACTGAGTGCGAGTGCTAAGTGCCGAGTGCTGAGCGATTGTGAGGCATGAGTGATTGTGAGGCTTGAGTGATTGTGAGGTTGGAGTGATTGGGAGAACTGAGTGATGTTAGCCCGAGGGGCAGTACATGATTTCATCATCCATGCTCATAGTTTCTTTAAGTCCTTGTTGGAGAACTATTGAAAGATATTTCTGATTGGCTTACTTAAATTTGATTTAAACAAACTGGTTTGACTTAAACTCTGGTTGCATAACATGCCGCACTTTACTAAATTCTTGTGATATGAACGGTACTTGCATTTAGCTCGTCACTACTTCTCAGCCTTTATTTACTTATGTTGCTTACTGAGTTGCTGTACTCACGTTACTCCCTGCACTTTATATGCAGATCCAGGCATTTTTGGTCATGGTAGCGGCTGTTGTAGCTGATCATTGGAGTTGGCAAGGTAGCTGCCTGGCAATCGCAACCCTGTTTTCTCCTTCTTTATCTCCCCCTTAGTTGTATTTTGGATTTTTCCCAGACTATGTTAGTCTTATTGCTGCCGGACCAGTTTTTAGTAGTTGCTCATTACTCAGTGACACCCTGATGATTGGGGCTTTTCATTCCGCATTTCTATTTTTGAATTCAACCCTTGTTTCTTTTATGAAATTCTGCTATACAAGACGCCCTTTGGCATATCTGTGAATGAATTGTTGTAGTATTGTAGGAGTCGGCTAGCCTAGTACCATCGATAGGTGCCATCATGACAGGTTTGAGTTTAGGGTCGTGATAGCGCTTCTGCGCAAAAATGCATCGCTTTTGCGACCCAGCGACAGTCCAGCCAAACCGCTTCACCAATGATCCCTTCGCGCCTGCGGTCACGCTCCTGTGACCAAACCCATCGCAGGTGCGGTCGCACCAGAATATGCCAAACCAGCCTTAGCATAATAAACCGAAACGAACCTAACTTCGTCGGAAACTCACCTGATCCACTCGGGACCCTGTTCGAATATACCAACAAGTCCTATAACATGATACAGACTTACTCAAGGCCTTAAATCACGCATAACAATATCAAAACGATGATTCGTACATCAATTCAGACTTAATGAACTTTAAATTTTCAACTTCCAAATCTCGTGTTAAAACACATCAAATCAACCCGGAATGAACTCAAATTTTGCACACAAGTCCCAAATGACATAACGAAGCTATTACAATTTCTGAAACCACAATCCGAATCTGATATCATCAAAGTCAACTCCCGGTGAAACTTATGAACTTTCCAAACCTTTAAATTTTCAACTTTCGCCAATTAGCGTCGAATCCTTCTAGAAATATCCAAATGCAAATCTGGGCATACACCCAAGTACAAAATCACCATCCGGACCTAACGGAATTATCAAAACTCCAATCCGGGATAGAATACTAAAAAGTCAAACTTGGTCAACTCTTCTAACTTAAAGCTTAAATCATGAAGTTCATTATTCCAAATCGATTCCGATTAACCTGAAAATCAAAACTGACGATTCACACAAGTCATAATACATCATACAGATCTACTCATGCCCTTAAACTACCGAGCGAAGTGCAAATGCTCGAAATGACCGGTCGGGTCGTTACACCCTCCCCCACTTAAACATACGTTCGTCCTCGAATGTGCCAAGAGTCGTTCCAAAGCCATCAAATCTCCATGTAACCTTACCATGCACATACCCGGGGGTGATCCCACGTCACCCTATTCCATATAGGCATGATAACACAACATAACTGAAGATCATTACTTCAACCTTAGCCCGTAAACCACAGAATCCAATTCACAACATCCGGAATTTCCTATAAGATCTGAAGCTTGCATCTACACATTGTATAGGTGTGAACAAGTTGTATCAAGCCATAACAATAACCCAAGATGTAATCACATGATATATCATATAACTCAAATACTTGTAGTAATAATTCTAACCACAATAACTGCTCGAAGCAAACCCGGTACCGGTAATAAACCTCGTATCAAACAAAACCTCATTCTAAAACCTTCGCACACTGCCAATGATGGAAGAAACACGTAGAAACTCATAACCACTTATCAGATCATCAAGCCATAGAGCTCCTTCTCCTTCGACAAAAACTATATCCCATTTCTAAGCCGATCAGCAACATTATCCTTCTAAATATACCGTAATCAGATCTGATAGCACACATTCTAGGTCCAACGACCTCATCTTTTAAAATACAAGCTACTTTACTGACAAGCCACATGAATACTACCCAGAGCCACAAACCTTGCAATCCGTGCACTAATACGCAACAATTCAAGTGTACTCAAACATAGAAAATGACTCCAATGAGAGAACCGTCCCGCAAACTCAACAAGTACCACCACAACCGCAATGTTACAAACCCATCTTACATAGTAGAACCAAGACACACGAATCTAACACAAAGGATCCTATCCCGACATAACCCAGTTGCAATGCGTGGCCCCATCCAGACACGGGTCCATATGAAATACCTCAAGCCACCATGCTGAAAATCAACAACTACATGCAATTCGATATCAAATACCCGAAGTGTATGACCATAACCATAGAGAAGCAAATAGCACAATATACCACAGTCTGGAGAGAACATAACCAAGGCGCAATCAACCATTCGACACCCCAATAACCATCTCGCTCAAATCCCGCTACAAGACCCAAACCGAACCGCACCATGTGTGCTTATAACCAACAAATCAAAACCCCTCGTGGCATAGAAGGGCAACTCATAGAACATATCAGAATACGAATATGCTCCACTATGACCGAATGGCACATCCCTCAACAATAGCAGTACGGAGTCGACCAATTCGACCCGGTGTAGAATGCACATCCTCGTTGGGCCTACCAATGAACCCAAAATCAACTCTGGTCATCCACAAATGGATAATTAATCCTCCAAAAGTCCACAATGACCTATTCATAACATTTACTATCACCTAGCTAGCTTTGGCCACATATTAACCGTCCACAACCACGAAACAATCTGCTTCTAAGAACTCCTAGCCTCCAAATCTATAAAACACATGAATCACCATATCTGATCCCAACTCCACCGCCCGAATGTCTAACACATCTCTCATACACGATCATCCCATGAGGAATACTTCCATATTTCTTCCATGCCACATAGCAAAATTTGAATATCAGCAGCCGATCAACCAGGCGAGTACCGCAATACCAATTAAGCATCCATAAGTCAACCCTCAGTGCGCCTTCTGAAATGCGCACTCTTCTCAGAAATTACCAAGCAGTTATAACATCCATCTATATATCTGAAACTGTCCATGATGTCCAAAATTCATGACCTTCCCTCCAAATATGAACTGTGACCATGCACATGCAAAACTCAATCCTACTCAACACACCGCATCTATCATGCCATCATATGAAATGTACGAGAATCTCATAATCAACTCTAAGTCACAAGCAGAATACATACTTGATCAGTTAGAAACCTTTAATTTGATCTCATCCAGGAGAAAATCATAATACGCAATATGTTCTTCATGCCAGTAGGAAATATCCATCCGAAGCCATGATAAAAACCATCGAGAACTCTTCGAATCTCATTTGATCATAATCAAACAATTAGAACTGAGTCTCTCTAACTCAACCAAGCCACGCAGGTTGCCAAACCCAAGAGTATTGACACCAAAACACATGTAGAGCCTCAACACATCATAAGTACCCAAAGAACCGATCATATCTATTACCGTACTGATCCAACCTACTACCAAGTTGTCCCATTTCTCCGAGTTCCTTCCGAAATGCCCTCAAGCTGACACTTCTCCTTGTTAGAATACCACGATCCTCAACCAAAGCTCACCACAAGGGATCCTAGCATAAAACCATACCGCCCTAAGACCCATAAGTCGTTGTTTTCCCTCTTAAGCACCCCCAAACGTACCGCAATCGAGATATCCACTCTGAAGAGACCTTATATGAATCTGAAGCCGTTTTCTCCACCTTTCTAATACCGAACTGTAAAATCCATAATGATATGTCATGCCCCGACCTCGGGGAGCGCGACAGACGCTCAATCGAGTTACCCCGGTTAAGCAAATCGGATAGATGCCTTCTACCCAACCTTTCCCATTAACAACATAAGAATCAGTACAAGTGATAGACATGAGAAGAGTTAAGTGCTCCACATTCTTTTTCATTACTAAAGGATATCCATTTATGATTTCCAAAATATTATAAGTTTATAGATATGATGAAAAACATGTTTGCCCAAATACCAACACTTACTACTTTAATTCCTAACATCATACACCACCAACAACCTGTCTACAGAGCCTCTAAGTACAACAGAAGAGAAGAATGGAAGCACCGGCGATAAGGCCCCGGCTATACCTCAAAACATAAAGTACAACGTCAAATGACATGAAGCCCGGAACAAAGTAGGGCTCACCAAAATCTGCTGAATAGAGAGTAACTGCTAACGAGGATCAAAATTGCCTGCTGACGAATCCGCCTGCATCCATTAAAGATGCAGCCCCCCCGGAAAAAGGGACATTAGTACATATGGAATAGTACTAGTATGTAAAGTTAAATCTCCTCTTTCAAAATATAATTCCAATATAAGAAAGGGAAAATCATAGAAACAACAAATCACAATAAACAATATCCAAATGCCCAGTTAAAACATAACAACTTTCAAAATACGAAAATCATATATAATTTTGGTTGGGAGGTAATTAGCACCGATATACCACCGTCTTTGTTAACATGTAGTCCGATCATGCCCGATCGTCTAGGCCATCTCCCCACGAACAATGTGGTTTGACATGTGATGCGAAATAAAGTTGTTACCAAGAGTAGTACCACCATGTGCGCAACATGGCGTCCGATCTCCACCCGATCAGCTAGGCCGCCTTCCCACATATGCCGTGTGAGTCAACATTAAATCCAGGACTATCAACAATCCCATCCTAATTAAGGAAATAATCACAATCACATCAATATTTCAATCTCATCCCAAGTAAGGGGAATAACCACAATCCACTCCTACACCGACACGTGTAGTTTTGGGTGTAGGCCTTACGACCCACCCTTCCTCGGTTTGCTAATGATACTCCCAAAGACATTTTGTTTTGCACACAAAGGAAACAAAAGTACAAACATATGCTATATTCACCTCATTATCTTTCACACTATAAATATCTTCATTAGTACTTTCAACCATTCACAACGTCGTTATTTCTTTGGCTCTCTTGGCCAAACTTATGATTCTTCATCAATGGAACGTTGGCCGTATTTCATATTCCACATTTTTTTCTTTACTTTCATGGATCATCATCATAAATATCAACAAATAAAATATTTCAAAAATCACAACTTTAGGTTTATTATTAACGAATACTTTAAACACAATGGATTTCTTTCCACGAAATGGAGTAGAATAATTGACAATCGAAGCACAAGTTAAAATCATAGGCAATTGAAGCACAAGTTAAAATCATAGGCAATCGATGCACGAGTTAAAATCATAAACGAGTAACACCATTTATTCTTGACATACTTTTTCCCAAAAGGGCAATAAACAATTTCAACTCATGAAGATATAAGAGCTCAAAACACATTGGGCATACTTACAAAGCATAACATTAGTTAAAACAGCCACATTTGGGCATAACTTGGGTACATAAGATTTTAGGCAAATTTTGAAGTCAGTCTGGAATAGTTAAATCAAGGCCTATTTCATAACCTTTCTCACATCATTTCATTTCCTCGGCACCGTTGACCACACGTATAACTTTCATTCTTGGAACGTTGGCCACACTTTATATCTCCAACCCACTTCTTTCACTTTCAAGCATCCTTGTAGGTTATCAACAACAAGGCATTTCTACTCAAGACTTTAATACACGTTTGAGCAACTAACCAAATTAAGTATCTTAGGCGCATGTAATTTCTTAAACAATTCGACATGCTAGTTTTCATTAGGATCATGTTTTCAAATCATAACATATTAACACACATCCCATGCTTAATCACCTTTTCAAATAGTAACTCAACATACAAGAACGTTTCGAATACAAATTGAACGCATATATCCCTTGACACGAGGCTTATTTAGAATAATCAATTTATAATGAGCAACACGGGACTTACAAGGCCATGGTGGGATTCAATTCTAAAAGAGGATTTTAGCCAACATACCTTGCTTGAGCTTTCCTTAAGTTACTCACAACATCTTAACACTTCTATCAATAACAATCTATAGGAAGATAGCGAAAATCGGATAATAATTATAAGGATTCTCATGGTGTAACTCTCTTAGGAATTTTGTCAAACATCTAGTATGCAAAATAGACTATAAAGCTCTACAATGGTAATCCCTCCCCCCCCCCCAACCAATTTCAACAAGAACTACCCAAAATGGTTCATTAACCCCACATACTTCAACCTATTGACACATGCATGGCCTATTTCCAACTCCACAATACACTATAACTTATAACCTCTTGCATGAAAGCTTAGGAGTGGGACTTACCCGGATAGATGATAATCTAGTGATTGACTTCCTTGATTCTTGAAGGTTGGTGCAAGATTGGATGATTAGAATGCTAGGTTTCCTCCTCCTCTCTCTAATATGCTCTTACCTCTCTCTAAAATCATCAGACATTTGCTTCAAAATGAGCCCCTAAGGCTATTTATCAAAATGGGATCGGGTTATAAAAATAGAAAAATGGACCCTCCGAACTCAGGTATGTAGTCGTAGAATGGACCGCATAACAGATATGCGGTCCGCAAAATGGACCGCGAAAGTGATGCCCAAAAACTGGAATGGTCTGGATAGGTCTGCGCTCCGTAGACCACTTATGTGGCCACAGAATGACCCAGCAAAATTCTTCGTGCCAAATCTGCGAATGCGGACCGCGAAATAGATATGCGATCGCAGAATGGACCACAAAACGACCTTCAAAATTATCATTTTTTGATCAACTCCGCGATGATTATGCAGCCCACAAAACGGTTCTGCGGTCGTGAAACAGACCGCATAATTGCCTTCTTCTGCCAAGAACTTTCCATAAACTCCTTAGTGCATTCTTCAACCCAAAAAGTCTGTACCGCTAACTACTACATCCGTACACATTACCCGACCTCGGCACCACAAAACTAGAATTCCTTGGCAAAATTTTACGGGGCCTTACATGATATAGAAATACCGCGAGTCTCGAAACCATTAAATGTACATCTCATATCCTAGCCATATACAAATCCTGAAAAAAAATATTCTCATTTGGTATATATAGATCTTGAATCCATTAGAATCTTCTCGAGAGTCATCCACTCTACTCAAATCTCATTTGCACCGACCAGACGAGCCGAACGACATGTTCCCCATTAGCACAACAACACCTAAAGAAGTAATCCACACATTTAGGCAACCGAGCAATTTCCTACTCCACGCGCACTACATCCTTCACGAATAACAACTCAATCATCCCATGATTCCCATATACCCATAAAGTGTAGCATAACCCGTATCCAGAAATTTCTTTACTCAAGTCATCCTCGATTTAGCCTTTGCAAGTCATAACCGATCCACAAGTATGCCTCAGACCGAAACCAATACAACACGTAACCATGCAATCAAATCGTTGATAGCAGACTCCCCCACTTAGCTCGATACCATAGAATAGAACATCTGATCACTCACCATACCCATACTCTATTACTGCCATAATCCCGCACTGAAGTTCAACTGAATCCTTCGTAATCTCATGTAACACAAACCATCTAATACCTCAAATCATCTACTAAGCTCACACATATCCACATGACGATCAGGTCAACTTTCCCAACCAAGTTCAAATTCAAATCTCAACACATATACCCTTCTGATAGAAAGGAAACTCTCCGCACAACATTATAAGGATCCCACCTCCGTAGATTACTCCGCATGAGATAACCCACCTGCTTAGCCTCAAATTGGCATCTTGTTATACCCTTTCGTAGCCGTGATTACTATTCCATCACTTAATCTTCCTGAGTCTAAACTCACCACAAGATATGAAAATCTACTTCGTTCCACAATTAAACAACATGAAAATTCTTTCAACACACTCAACTCGAGACTATATGTCACATCAAGACAGTAATATAGCATCCAATAGTCCTTTTTACATCTCAAGCAAATTCTTTTCATCACATTCAACCCATCTGAACACATCCCGCAGTCACATCATACTCATCATATAGCCACCCAACCACTCATCAACTCACAAATTCCACTCATAGGGATGCTACCGGACATATAAGCCCAAAGCATGTGCTCACACAACCGAAATCCCCGTGCTCAAGTTACGGTCAAAACCCGGCCTCAAGTCCTCCAGACTGGCCCAGCATCAGCACACAAAAATCACATCTTACACCTCATCCATAGAATCACAAGTCGGCGATGCATAGCTGATACTGAGCGCTCACATGCACATACGAATGCGTGGAAGGGATTAAAATAGCTACGCTTCAAGCTGAATCAATGTTGCACGATAAGGAAAGAAAGATGAGAAGTTTATCCTAAATGCCCTGTAGCCTATCGAAGATAGGTATGGACGTCATCATACCAATCCGAAAGACTCTACTAGACACTTGCTCATAACTTGAAAAACCCAAATCTCTTACCGAAAGTACCAAAATATGAGTAAGTTTGTAAAATTGTGATTTTCTTTCCAAAACCTTTCAACACGTAAATATTTCATCATCAAATGGCATGAGAAAAATACATCTCTATGCCTACATGTCAATGTATATGAGAAGTCATGAATGACGTGATATCGTACAACATGAGGAAAACTGCATCTCTATGCATGTATATCAAGTGTGCATGTCGAATGCAATACAACATAGTGAATAACCATATGCATACTCTTAGAGTATCAATCCACTCAGTCCTCACAGTCACTCAATCCTCCCAATCGCTCGGCACCCGCACTCAATAGGTACATGCGCTCACTGTGGGTGTGCAGACTCCTGAGGGGCTCATTCAGCCCAAGTGCTATAATGAGCCAATCATGGTATGAATCCGCATGGACAACTCACGTGCCATAGTACCAATATCTGGATCCGCACGGATAACTCATATGCTACAGTATCAACATCTGGATCCGCACGGATAACTCACGTGCTTCACGGACAACTTCATGTGCTATAGTATCAATAACCTCACAATCAGGCCCTCTGCCTCACTCAGTCATCATCCATCCAGTCTCTCGGGCTCACAACACTCATGCTAAGAAGCCCAAATGAATGATATGAGATGTGACAATATATAATAACAGAGACTGAGAGATGATATGAAACGATGAATGCGACTGAGTACATAACTGCAATTAAGCAAATAACTCAACAGCAAAGAACGACCAATGTGGGTCCCAATCGTACATGCATATAGCCTAAACGTGATTTCTAGCATAAATTACAGCTCAAGTGCTTTAACACATAGAGTACAGTAAAAGTGTTCAGATAAGATAGCTACACAGTTCCTCGGAATCGACTAAATCACAACTCACATGGTGCACGCCCACACGCCCATCACCTAGCATGCGTGTCACCTCAACATCAATAATATAACACGTAATTTGGGGTTTCATACCCTCAGCACCAAGTTTAGAAGTGTTACATATCTCGAACAAGTCAAATCCAATACCGAGTAAGCCAATCGATGCTCTAAAAATGCCATCCCGTGTGTACCGACCTCTGAACGACTCGAAACTAGACAAAAGCAACTCAAATACATCCAATAATGCCTAAGGAAATAATTCCAAATGATAAAGGCCTAATCTTTAATTAAAAGCCCAAATTCAACCCAAAAGTCCAACCCGGGCCCGCGTCTCAGAACCCGGAAAAACTTTTAAAACCAATAAATCATTCAATTATGAGTCCAACCGTACTAGTTTCACTCAAATCCGACTCCGAATCGATGTTAAAAACTCAAAAACTCACTCTATGAAACTTTATGATAAAACCCCCAATTTCTCTTTATAATTCATAATCCAATTACCAAAAACGAAGATAGAATCACGAAATAAAATCACGAGTGAGTCAAGAATGCTTACCCCAAGTAACATGGTGAATTTCCTCTCCAAAGTCGCCCAAACCGAGCTCCAAAATCCCAAAATGAGAATAAAATGACCAACCCTAAAAAATATAGCTTCTGGCCTATGATTTTCGCTTTTGCGAACCAAAGGTCGCTTCTGCGGCGTCGCTTTTGCGAAACAATTCATGCTCTTACCGGAAGAGCACTGATAATCAGACCATCACACCTGCGAAAAGTCTCCGCTTCATCGCAAACGCAGGTGCGAACAAGGTTTACTTTTTTGCTCTTGCCTTCTCTTCTACGATCCATAGTTCTGCTTCTGCGGACGCGCTTCTATGCAAAAATGCATCGCTTTTGCGACCCAACGACGTCTGTACTTATCTTTCAAAGGCTATAAAGTTTAGGAACAATATCACTTCTTTCTTATTCTGTCGTGCGATTTTATTCTATCATCGATGATTTAACTATTCTATTCTTATTCTTTCGCAGATGGTGAGAACCCATCGCAGGTGCGATCGCACCAGAATCTACCAAACCAGCCTTAGCATAATAATCTGAAACGATCTGTACCTCGTCCAAAACTGACCCAAGCCACTCAGGACCCCATCCGAATATAGAAAAAAATCCTCTAACATGATATGGACTTATTCGAGGCCTCAAATCACGCATAACAACTTTGAAACGACGATTCACACATCAATTCAAACTTAATGAACTTTAAATTTTCAACTTCCAAATCTCGTGCCGAAACGCATCAAATCAACTCGAAATGAACTCAAATTTTGCACACAAGTCTCAAATAACATAAGGAAGTTATTCCTATTACCGGAACCACAATTCGAATCCGATATTATCAAAGTCAACTCTCGGTCAAATGTATGAACTTTTCAAACCTTCAAATTTCCAACTTTCGCCAATTAGTGCTGAATCCTTCTAGAAATATCCAAATACAAATCCGGTCATACGCCTAAGTCTGAAATCACCATTCGGACCTAACAAAATCATCAAAACTCCGATCCGAGGTCGAATACTAAAAATTCAAACTTGGTCAACTCTTCTAACTTAAAACTTAAATCATGAAGTTCAAACAATATCAAGGCTAACTCAGCCTAGAAAATAGCTAAATACAACTAGAGGAAGATACGAGGGAGAAGAGTAGGGGCTGCGGTAGCCAAGCAGCTACCTTGCTGTCCCCGAGAAAATTTGCAACCAAAATAATCAACAACTGCTACCGTGTCCAGCTACACCTGGATCTGCACACAAGGTGCAGGGAGTCACGTGAGTACGCCAACTCAGTAAGTAACAACAATAAATAAAGACTGAGTAGTAGTGACGAGAAATAAAGCATATAACGTTCATATCAGGAAATCTCAGTAAAATAACACATGCTTTTAAAATCAGGGTTTGAATCAAAATATCTCGTTTAAACCCAGTTCCAGTAAAAATCATTTAAAGATATTTTTCAACAGTTTTCAAACAGAGAAAAAATGCAAAGGTGAGAAAAAATGATGAGATCATAAACAGCCCCTCGGGCAAAACATCACTCATATATAGGGCAAACCTCATAGTCACTCGTGCCACTCGGGTATACCTCACAATCACTCATGCCTCCCAGTCACTCAGCACTTGGCACTCGTCACTCGCACTCATTAGGTACCTGCGCTCACTGGGGGTGTGTACAGACTCCGGAGGGGTTCCTTTAGCCCAAGCGCAATAATCTGCATGGACAACTCACGTGCTGCACGGACAACTCACGTGCTATAATAATAAAGTATGCTGAAGGCGGGCAGCCCCGATCCACACTCATCCTTAATAAATCAGGCCCTCGGCATCACTCAGTCATAAACCTCTCAAGCCACTCGTACATTTCAGTAAAATAAGGCATTCGGCCCAAAATATTTATATGCATCAAAATAGAGTCATAAAACTGAGTTACACGGTAAACAAGTATAAACATGATTGAGTATGGATTTTCAATCGAAAACAATGAGAGGATGGTAAGAAAAGACCCTAAGGGTCCAAACAGCACTGGCGCAAGGCCTGAACATGGCATTCAACCCAATTTATAGAAACTCTTTCTCAAACATATAAGTATCATATAGTTTCAATAAAATATGCAACTTTACAGTTGCTACGGGACGGACCAAGTCACAATCCCCAACAGTGTAGGCCCACATGCCCATCACCTAGCATGTGCGTCATTAAAATAGTAGAATGATACAAAATTCGGGGTTTCGTACCCTCGGGACTAGATTTACAATCGTTACTTACCTCAAACCGGTCAAATCTCTACCCCGCAATGCTCTTGCCTCTGGACTCGGCCTCCAAATGCTCCAAATCTATTCACAATTAGTACAATACCATCAATATACGCTAATGGAATGAATTCCAATGGAAAAGCTACAAAAATAGACCAAAACCCGAAATTGGCTGAAACCCGTCCCCCAGGCCGACGTCTCGAAATCCGACAAAATTTACAAAACTAGAAAGCTCATTCACTCACGAATATAACCATACCAAATTCATCAAAATCTGACATCGTTTGGTCCTTCAAATCTTTAAATTAATCTCTTAAAAATTCCAAGCCCTAACCCCCTACTTTCACTCCAAAATCCTACTAATTAATGATGAACAAGGCCATAGATTCACGAAATTTATACCATTATGGGTTAAAATCACTTACCCTGATGTTGCTCCTTGAAAACCTTCGAAATATTGCCTCTCTCCCGAGTTTCTCCAACCCAAAAATGGAAAATGAAGACAAAACACACGAGCTGGGGCTTTTCTGCCCAGCACAGTCGCACCTGCGGCCATATGTCCGCTCCTGCGGAACCGCACCTGCAGTCAAATCCTCGCACCTGCGAGAACCATTTAAGCCCTCAATTCCGCACCTCCGACCCCAGGTTCCGCACCTGCGGGCACGCACCTGTGTAACATTTCTGCTTCTGCGGAACCGGCCCAACTCTTCCTTTCCGCATCTGCGCTCAAGGCCTCGCATCTGCGGGTGCGCAGATGCGGCCAATTCTTCGCACCTGCGTTCCCAGCCTTGGCCTTCCATTTCGGCATCTTCGGCTTCCCCAAACGCACTAGCGGCCTCGCACCTGCGACTCTTTCTTCCGCAGGTGCGAAAATAGCAGTAGTAGCAGCTTCAGCTGCATTTTCCAACTTCGACATATCCGTTAACCACCCGAAATCTCCCCGACGTCCTCGGGACCTCAACCAAAAATATCAACAAGTCATATATCAACAAAAAAATTAGTCGAACCTTCGAATCACTCAAAACAACATCAAATCATCAAATTACCCTCGGATTTAAGCCTAAGAACTTCTAAATTTCCAAATTCGGCAATCGATACCGAAACCAACCGAACCACGTCCGAATGACCTCAAATTTTGTACACACATCAAAAATGACACTACGAACCTACTCCAACTTCCGAAATTCCATTTCGACCCCGATATCAAATTTTTCACTGCCGACCGAAATCGCCAAATTTCCAATTTTGCCAATTCAAGCCTAATTCTACCACGGACCTCCAAATCACATTCTGAACGCGATCCTAAGTCCAAAATCACCTAACGGAGCTAACGGAACCATCAAAATTCAAATCCGAGATCGTTTACACATAGGTCATCATCCTGTTGACTTTTCCAACTTAAGGTTCTAAATAAGAGACTAAGTATCTCATTCCACTTCGAAACCACTCCGGACCCGAACCAACTAACCTGGTATATCATAATATAGCTTAAGAGTATAAAGTAAACAGAAATGGGAGAAACAACCGATCGGGTCGTTACAGTAGGAGTTCCAATAAGGTTTGTGTCATCAACATATACGGTAAGTACAACAAATTCCGATGTTGTTTTCTTTATAAAAACACATGGAAAAATGGCATCATTTATATAACCTTCCTTTAATAAATACTCTCTAAGGTGGTTATACCACATTCGTCCTGGTTGAAAATATTTCCCAGGACTTTGAATTATGCGCGTCAGGCATTTTAAACCCTTCGGGATTTTTCATGTATATCTCATTATCAAATGAGACATAAAGGTAGGTTGTAACCACATCTATTAAATGCATGTCAAGCTTTTCATGGACAGCAAAACTAATGAGATAACGAAATATTATTGCATCCATAACGAGTGAATATGTCTCTTCATAATCGACATCAGGCCTTTGTGAAAATTCTTGAGCAACAAGGCATGCCTTATATCTTTGTACCTCATTTTTCTCATTCCTCTTACGTAAAAAGTCCCATTTATAACCAACATGCTTAGGTGTTTGGACTACATGCCCAAAAATTTCACGTTTCGCAAGTGAATCCAACTTGGATTGGATGGCTTCTTGCCATTTTGGCCAATCGCGTCTTTGTCTACATTCTCTAACAGATTGAGGTTCAATATCCTCACTTGTTACAACCCATATTTTCGTACGTACGAGTACGTCGTAAGTCAATAGATGTAAGCTCAGAAATGAAATCATATTTGAAAAGTTTACAAAGTAAGTTAATCATATTACCTCGGAGGTTACAAATATTGAAGATCATGAACAACAAGTACAAAGATGGTTGGAAGGTTCAGAAGCTAAAGGAATTGAAAAACATAATGTTTCGTCGAAAATCGACAAATTGGGAATGTTATAGCATGTACTTTTGGAGTGAGACCAGGGTATTTAACATAATAAGGAGACTATGTTATGAGTTATGTTAGTCGCATGATAGTCGTGTGTTATATTTTGAAGTCAAACGAGTGGTGGAACAAAAGTCGATGAAAGTTATCACAAGTTACGTTCATAAGTTTTACTGAAACTTTGGGTCCAATGTAACTGATATTTTCTCCTAATATACGTAGAGTTATGGGGTGTTCCACCCATCAAATTAAATATCTATGAGTCTATTTTCCAACGCATTAAACCGTTTGTCAATACGACATCAGAGTAGAGAGATATGAGAGTTTTTCCGAGACTGCGCAGACTATCACCTACTTGCTTAAACGAAAATCCAAAAACTGGGCCTGTTCGGGTCATCCATAAATGGGCCAATTCGGGTCGTTCAAAGAGGCCTTTTTAAATTCCTATCCCCTTCATATATTAGGCTGATAATAGGAAAAAATAACCAGACTTAATCTCTGTAAAAATCCTCCCAAAAATTTCCCACAAACCCCAATTGATTTTCTCTCCCTTTCAAGTTCTAATTGGAGGTAAAGCCTAGAGTTTGAAGAACCAAGATAGGAGCTGAGTCATCCAACAAATAAGGTAAGTTTACTGCTCTCTTTCATCCATTTTTTTCTGATGTATATGCATAGTAAGTCGTTCTATATTTATAAGAACTCATGGGACGGTGATCGGAAGCCGTGAGTTTGAGTTATTCACTTGTAGCGGACTGTTTTGTGAACTGCTTTATGGATTGTTTTGTGGTGCTGTTGGGCAGCATGTTTTACTACTGTTTCTGGAGTTTTGGAGGAGGAAGGGTGTGGAGAAACACCACATAAATGCAGGATGTTGGGCTGGTCGTTCATCGTAACAATTTCGGGTTATTGACACTACTACGGTGGTCATTTTGTGTATGAAGAGATTGGGTTGTGTTGAGCTGTTTTGTAGTATTGTGTGGTGTGCATAAGGTTGGAAACTAATATATATATGTTGTTATTGTTGTTTTTGGTGTTGTGGTGTTATCTTGAATTTGGAGGAAGTAAGGATTATAGGGGAGATGCTGTCCGTTTTAATACAAAATAAGCTTGTCATTCGTTATGCGTTAGTTGTACCTTTCGTAACTTAATGATAGTATTATTATCGTTGTTGTAGATTAAGGTGAGAAAGGCGAGTTCAAGTTGGTGATTAGAAAGATTGTGATAAGGTATGTTAAGGCTAAGCCTTCCTTCATTTTGGCATGATCTCGTAGCTACATGTGTTAGTAATGAGACAAAAAGAGAAGTTCATATTCATGAATTTATTCACACTATTCTAGTCTCATAAGTTACAATATTATTCCTTATCGAGACTCTATATTCAATTTAGTATTGTCTTCTTCCAGTCAAGAGAGCAGCAAGCCTATATATACAGTATTACAGTATTTTCATTACCATCGAGTTATAATCGATGGGCAGGCCCCTATTGGGCAACCTCTGATCAGATGGTAAGTTATATACCGAGCCTACTGTGGCCGAGCGCCTATGAGCGAGCCCAGAATGGCCGAGATACAGAGCCTAGTATGGCCGAGCGCCTATGAGCGAGCCTACTACGGCAGGGCAGTTACACATACCGAGCCTTATAGGGCCGGACAACTATTTTACCTACTATATGGAGAGAGTTGAGTCAGTATCAGCAGGTAAGCATATCTTCAGATTATTTTTGACTCCCAGTTACATTCCGTTATTATATCATCAATTCAGTTTCAGCTTTCAGTTATTTTGTTTCCTTACATACTCAGTACATTATTTGTACTGACGTCCCTTTGCTGGGGACGCAACATTTCATGCCTGCAGATCCTGATAGACAACTGGATAGACCTTCCTAATAGACAGAGCTGCTATTATTGCTTTTTCACTTGTTAGCACCATTAAACAGTGAAATCGGGATATGCTTTCATGTACTGCATGGATTCTAAGCTTGCATTGTTTGCCTGATGTGTGTGCACTGCTAAAGAAAAATATTGTTACACTTATGATGAATTTTCATTACAATGACTACTATTTATATAAAAAATTGTGATTACATGATATTTATTTACTAGAGTACAGAATAGTTACATGTGTTTTTGACACATTATACTTAACATACACTTTAATATTTAACACTTGGTAAGAATTTATTAGTACGGAGACTGTTAAATACTAAAGCAATATGCCACATTTGAATTCACACCACATGTATATGTATGTAAATAATTATGAATTGGTCAAAGGCTGAAATATTGCTTAAAACGAATATACTAGAACTCTATTTAATCGAAACGAACTAACACTATTTCATAAAATAAATAATACTAATTGATATTAATGGTTACTACTCATGTAAAGAATTGTGATTACATGATGTTTATTCACTACATACGACAAAAATAAAATAAAAAAATTACTCAATCATCTTTAACCACGGATCCATCACCGATCAAGTGGTCTATTTTTTTATCGGGGTGCTCAAAGAAGTCTGGCACATCTAAGTGGGTGATGTCAAATTCATTGTCATAGACGAAATTAACTTGAGGGTCTTTATTCTTTAGAGACGCTTGATAAAACTCAACCAAATGTCTTGGTGATATTTAGCATTCAATTTCTGAACCCTTTGCCTTTGGCTTCTCATCATTCCCTTTCTACTTTTGGTGGTTATTTTTCTTTGGGGGTAGATTAACACCAGGAAAAGTTCTTCCTTGGCCAGGGCCACGACATTTTCTACGCTTGGCATAATAGGAATACACCTCATCAACTTCAGACAATGGTATAGACCCAATGGGTCGGTTATCGTGATTTCTCATGAGAAAGTCATTGTTTCATTCAGTCACAAAGAGAAGAGAAATCAACTCAGAGTATTTCTTGAAACCTTTCTCTCGATATTGCTGTTACAGGATCATATTGGAGGCATAAAACGTTGTGAACATTTTTAAGCAATTCACAGTGAGTGATCCTATCTCCACAGAGTTTCAATTTAGAAGTAATTCTGCACATCGTAGAATTATATTCAGAAACAGACTTAAAATCTTGGAGCCTCAGATGAGACCAATCATAACGTGCTTGTGGAAGTGTGACCAAAAGCCATTGTCTCAAGTTCCTTATTCTATGTTTTGAGTTGTTCCCAATAAATTCGATTGTCCCAAATAAGTAAAGTGTTGAGAATTAAGTATTCAAAACGTGTTCCGAATGTTCCTAACACATTATGTTATCCTTTGGGAATATGTTCAAGAATGATATGTGTATTAAAATGCTATGTCTTTGAGTTGTGTTTCAAATAAAGGTTATGATTCCAAATTATGTGATAAAACTCAATATGCTTAAGACTCTTAATTGCTTATATGTGTACCTAAAGTCTTGATTGGAAATATCTTACTGTTGATAACCTATAAAGATGGTTGGAAATGAAATAAGTGAATTGGAATATAAAGTGTGGCCAATGTACAAGAGTGAAAGTTATACTTGTGACCAATGGTGCCAATGGAATTAAAAGATGTGAAAGAAGTATGAAATGCGATGATTGATATAAGTGAAAGTTATACTTGTGGCCAATGGTGCCAATGAAATGAAATGATGTGAGAAAGGTTATGAAATGAGCCTTGATTCAACTATTCCGAATTGACTTCGAAAATAGAATTGCCTAAAATCAAGGCATTAGCACAGTCTTGGGTAGATGCTTTATTTTTATCTTTAATGGCATCTCCAGGACCCATTGGATCTAAATTGATTTCAGCATCTAACACCCATGACATATAGTTCTTACTCGAAAATTCAAGGGCAACGAACTTTTGTTTTATAATATCAGTTATAGTTAAAAGAGGAGAAAAAGTATATCTTAGTGTTCTCAAAGAGTTTCCTGAGACGGCAGAGTCTTGTTGCTGATAATTGAGGAAAAATAAATTTTGTCCGCTATTGAAGAAGCCTGAGTTTTGAAATTGAAAAGCTTAATATAATTCTTTGGACTTTAGATTCGGGTGGGTATTATTAAAACTTGTTTAAAATGCTTGTAAGAATTAGAACCTGATTTGAAGTGATTTTGGTGGCTGCTTTAAGTGTGATTCTGCTTGAAGCCGGTTTTGGTGGCTGCTTTGAGCGTGTTTCCGCTTTGAGTGTTATGGTCCTATTTGGGCAGTTAAAATTGGGTGCAACTTTCAGCCTTTTATAGCTTAAATAGATAGTTATTGTAATTATTTAATGGATGTGATTCTTAATGGGTATATCAAGTTAATATCTTTGGTTACGTAGGTATTCCTGAATTTTTCTCAATTTTAAATGACAAAAGAAGGATTCAGCTTATTGGGCTCAAATCAATGGATATCTACAAATTGGCAAGTCCAACAACCTCCTACTCAACAAACCTAGGTCAATCTTTTGAGGTCCAGATAAAGAAGTCCAATAAAACATTAAAGCTCACTTTGAAGGAGAATCGGTTGTTATAGTCCGTAAAAAGGCACAACCAAAAGTAGTATGAAACTCAAGCAAGCCCATTGGACATTAGTAGAAACCCTTTGAATCAGTTTTATGTAGTACAAAACTTCAAGTTAAAGAAACAAAAATTCGTTAAAATCATTAAGTAATAGTAAAAGATAAAATTCATTAAGTCATTAGGCATAATAAGTTTTGGCAGGATATGTGAATAAAATCGAAAAACTGGTAATATAAAGGTCAAAAGGTAAGTGTTGCAATAGCTGTTTTGCTTTGCTAATACATCTCCATTTAACGTAGCATGAATATAGGTTGGGCAATATTATTCAGTTACGACTAGAGATGGACACAGAAAATGGAAAACACAAATGCTTAAACCGACGAACTAAGTTAAGTAAACTATTGTTTTAGGCTTCAACTGGGTGTTGACTGTTCTTATTTTGATATTTTAAAAAAGGCATATATTTCGATACGTTTATTAATTTTGGGCTGTAAGCTGCAATTCTTTAGGCACACAACATTTAGAAAATTCATAAGAACCGCTTATAACTGGCAACAAAAAGGAGAACAAAGAACTTTAATCTCCTGAAGAAACTTTAATGTATCAAACGAAAACAGAATATGTTCCAGTTTTCTGAACTGCAACCCCTTCAAAAGAATTAGGAGGACAAGGGCCGTGACCTTCACCAAACGACGCAATATGATCTTTCAACGACCTCTTGTGCTTAAAATCCGAACCACAAACGCAAAGCCAACGTTTCCCACAATTTTTCTCGTGCGTTCTCCAGTCCCCTTTCACAGCCAAACACTTGCCACATTTCCTGCATGCAAAACGCTTTGTCCCGTGCTTTCTCTTGTAATGCGTTTGCAGTGTTCGAAAATCTTTCAGTGGCTTAGCCCTTGGGTGATTTATGTTGTTCTTGCACCCTTCTTCACAACAGTAGCATGGTATCCCTAACATGGCTCTTGGTTGTGTTCCCTTAAGCGATTCTGGTCCTTTTCGATACTGCGAACCATGGCCCCACATATGCATCTGCTCGTAAAATGAAATGGTTGAATTATTGATAAATGACATTATTCAGGAATACACTTTGAATGTTGAGACTACATATTGATTAATTTCTGGTAGTAGATGGCATTAAATAACGATAATCGCAATAATACATTATCAATGTATATAAGTTAAACCTATAATGGAATATTTGAAAAAAGAATGAATGCTTCTATGAAGTTTTGAGGCATGAAAGAGTGCACCTGAAGATTGTTGTAGCGATTGAAAGTTTTGTGACAAATGTGACATGAAAAATGGGTGAAGCCAACCAAAATTTGTGAAGGAGTTGGTATCCAATATTGGGTGCCTGCTGCCATATTTCCACCTCCTTTGCTATGATCAATTAGTATATTAGTAGAGGCCTTGCTGAAATTTGGAAGACCAATGTGTAACGCAACAGTCAAATCATCTTCTTTCTCAGGCCAGTTGCAAAAATTAGGGTTTTCTTGATTATTGGATAGTCGAATTTCTTTTTCAGATGACTGAGACAAGCTAAGGAATTCAAATGCATATTGGGTTTTTTCTGCAAAGAAATCAAACGGTTCAATCTGATTTTCAACAGTAGAAGATGAAGCCATATATGAGCGCTCCATTCCGTGCGTATTTTCTTTTATTAAATGATAAACCTAGTATGAGTGAAAAGAATGGAGCATCATAGGATATCCAAGGTGTTTTATAGCCCCAAAAGAGAATGTTTGTCCTTAGGTTTAATTTTTATAGTTTAGCTTTAAGAGGTGAAAATTCAGAGAAAAGGACACTGGAGAAAATGCGTTGGTCGTTGAATGTAAACATTAATTTGTTCTCTAATTTGTTTTAACGGAAGGGATAGTTAATCTCAGCTGCTTGTCAACTTTAGCTCCTTATGGTATGCAATGTAATAGATTTAATTAGGGTGGCCCGTGGCTTTCTAAAATTTGCATGAGCCTCACTGCAGTGGGATTTAGAAAAGTGGCAACATCTTAATTAGTAGTAACATTGTTTAATTTTTCCTTCTTTGATAATTCAACATCTTCAATTGTTGTAGCTTTGCAGATGGGAGATGATTAATTAACTCTAATTGCTAATTAAGGACCGAAAATCACAAAAAGGATCTCTCACTAACGTTCATATCCTCATTTTTATTAGTAGTGGTTTTCACATTGAAAAGAAAAGTCAATTCTTCGACAGGCGTGTGCTGGGAAGCAGGCAACCTTAATTTAAAGAGTAAAACTTTTAAAAATTTTAGCATTGAACCCATTATATTTTTAAAGATAGGGGTTCATATCTACTATTTTTGCAATTTTAATGAATTTTTACATAAAATATTTTACTCTGCGTCGAAAGTTATGGGATCAATTGAACCCGCCGAGTATATGCTACATCCGTCCATGGTGCTGAGGAGCAGGCAACCTTAAATATGTAGTGTTAAGCTTAATTTGATTGATCGACGAACCAACTGTATTTAATTGTAAGTGTGGATTCAATTGAATTGACAAAAGTGGAGATAGTGTGGTGGAATAAATTTGAGAAATGCAGGTATCACAATTAGCAGGCATTAGTACAAAGAATATTGTAACAAACTTGCATAGGTCAACCATGAAATAACTACGTGTTTAGTTGATTATAGTAACTTAGTTCCAACAATAACTCGACGAACTGACCCACTCGCTTGCTACATATGACCTGAACCACTTACTTTTTGGATGCAAGTGTCGTGGAATTTGAAATATTTACTAAGGTATAGTCTTTCCGCATGGAATTTCCTAGTGAAACAGGTAGGAAGGCAGACCAGGGGCGGAGCTATGTTATCCAAGAGGAGTCAATTATACCTTTTCGTCGGAAATTATATTATATTATAAATAGATCATATTTACTTTTTTTTTAAATGTGCATATATTATATAATTGAATTTTCTTAATTTTTTTGTGTATTTATTTCTTTATATTTTGATTCCCCTAATTAAATCCGGTTTGCACATATATCCTTTTAAGATGTAAAAGGATGCTATGACTTGAAATCTCCATTGGGGTATTTTTTCCAAGAGAATTTATCCCTTTGTATCCCTTACGAGGTTCACATTGAAACTTGCTTGCAAAGGTCTTCTATTGATCTGATAATTGCAAAGGTTTTGCATTCTGTGATTGCCATCTAATTCAGCTGAATATGAGTAATTCGTTAGGGAGTGTTTAGTATGACTGAAAAATATTGTTATAAAATAAGTAATTTTTTTTGTGTTTGATTGCCAAAAAGTACGTAGTTTCAAATTAACCTTCCTTATATTTTGAAAAAGTCATTTTTCTTCATAACTATCTAAACAATTAACTTTATATTCTTAACTTTATTTAAATATTATTATCATTCTTTAATATTTAAATATTTCATGAAAACAATATCCCTAACATTCCATTAGATAGGCTAAAAAGAGCTCCGTAATCTTAGGCATCAGTTGCTTATGATTTATGGATTGGATGAAAACAATTACACAGAGTGTCTTTAATAAACTTTTTTTTTTCATTTCTGGTCTTTTACTTTTTGTGATTCCGATCTTAAAAGGAACAAGGAAATAAAGAAATGATAAACCAATAACCACATATAGGAAAAAGATCAAAAAAGAATATAATGGAGAAAGAAATTAATAAGGGGGTAAATATGTCATAATTCGTTATTGAGGGCTTAATATTTCCGTCCTACTGTTCGTACAGTAATAAAGGATGTTTAGTAAAATGAAAAATAAATAAATGAACAACAATTGAAATGTTTTCCTTGTTTAAAAGGAAAAAGAAATAAGAAAATAAAAAAAAGATAAAGAAAGAAGAGAGGAAGTGGCCATGTATCTGAGTAGTCCATCTTTACCAGCCATTGTTGTTGTTGAGATCAATATTCCTCTTGAGTATTCAGCTGGATACATAACTAAGCATGGACCAAGAAAAATTATGGATAGATTTTTTAAATAAAGTCATTGAGGTTGAGGACGAGACATCGTTAAACTTTTGTTAAAGATTGTACAATATTTTTTTATTTTCACCAAGCATGAGTATGACTGATAATATGGTTTGATGATGAGCTTGTACTCTCTTTTTATGTGTTTGGGCTCTCAGTAGTCACAGTCCCAGCTTCTGTTGTTTCTCCTGAGGTTTGCTGTGGAATCTGTGAATCTGCCAGTTTACAATGGTACAAAAAATATATTAATCGTAAAAGAGTTTAAGTTATATACATATAAGTTACAACGTAATCAACCACTGTTACAAAAATAAGTCTCATATCTCAATGGTCATAGAGCACTAACATGTCACACAATTAATAAACCAATAACCTGAATTATTAAACCAATAACCCTACTTTTGGTTCTAGTTATTGGTTTTACCCGAATTATACGCAGCCCTATAGTGTTGAGTTGGACTCTTATATGTAAGCTATGCTAATTCTACCTCAAATTTATGTGGGATAACAAATATTCAGCAATGTTCAGTTACCTAAGAGATGCGTAACTCAATCCTAAGTTCCTACCAGATGCAAAATATACAGTCAATAGGAGGTGTAGGTCCGTACGTGGAAACATTTGAAACATGTTACTGACAATTTTTTTGACCCAATAATTGGAGTTGCAACATAATTATTAGTACAATTTAAATCATATATACATGTTCATCTCCATATATAGTTCAACTAAGAGTTCTTAAATATGTTTTAGTCTTCCTACGCACATATTAGTAATTCACGAAAAGAAAAGAAAAAAGTGCAAAAAAATCTTTCCAAATTATATAATCAATCTTGTCCACCACAGCATAAAAGAAAGAAATAAAAGATCCCCATTGGATCTCCCAGATGAGGACATGCACTGAACAAACAATAGATCACTACTTACCATGTTGTACCTAAAATAGCACAATTTTTTTTCTAAGGGGTAGTGGGAATTCATATAAATTCAGCCACTTGATTCATTGCCCATTTAGAACCATGCATTTTATCTAGTCTAAGATTTGTATGACCATTCTCACATGCAGTTACTGTTATTTTACACTCAGAAATGCCTCCCTGGCATATGATTTTCATTTGACCCATTGATAGATCACTGCCTTCCCAAGACAGCTCATGTCACATGCTTAGATTTCCCCACATGGCCCGCAATATACCCTTTACCTTAAATTACTCTTATACCTTTCCATATGTTGCATAATATTTATACACTTATTATTATTACTATAATATACAGTAACCGTATTATATACAGTATAATTTAATATTTTCTTTCTGCAACTTCACCTAATGAAAACCTATTTATGTAGTTTTAATTTATCAAGTTACATAACATGTTGTTTCTCACATTTAAATGTGATGTTAAAGAAGAGTTTTAACTTCTATACACTTGTACACTATGAGTCATCCAAAAGAAAACTATAGGTAACAGTCCCTAAGTGGAAATAGTAACCTCGAACTAAGGTAGGTTACATGTTAAAATAACTTGATACTAAGCTCCCGCTATATACTATCAGCATACATAAACTAAATTCTATCGTAAAGAGACTTACCAGTAGTAGGAGAAGGAAATTGAAGCCTCGTAGCGGCAGGAGGAGGAGGGTGTAGGAGTAAAGGAGGAGGAGGGGGAGTGAAAGAGGAGAAGGAAGCAGCAGCAGCAGCATCGGCGGGCAACGGAGTAGTAGGATAATAAAGATAAGAAGCTGCAGGTCCGCCTTGAAAACGTTGGGGGTGAGCAGAAAATGTTCCCCTTGATCCCTGCATGGAATATCCGTAATAATATGGAGACGATGAACTTCCATACATTTGCTGATAATACTGTGCTTGCTGGTACTGTGGGTTGTACATTCCCTGTTCATTATAATTTCCCTCATGTCATTATCATACATATAACCTTTTTTCATTTTCAGTTTGATTATAAAAGAAGGAAAATTCAAAATATTGAAAGACTAAGGGCAATGGTACTGACTTGGTGATAATAATCAGGAGGATAGGTCGCATACCTGCAAAATATTTACAAAGCAAAGGGTATCATTTAGAAATTTTCTTGGTTAGAGGCATATAAAGTAATTTATAACAACTTCTTAAGGAGAAATCGCTGAAAAGAGCATATCAAGTGATCAAGTTATGGTAAAAGGTAATAGACAAGTACTCTAATAAGTGGAGTATTTTTTTTTTTTCAAAAAATATTTTTCACTAGCCAACTAAAGACCAAAAAACATTTTTCGAAAAAATATTTTTCAGAAAATGACCTATGTCCCAAAAAATATTTTGCATACCAAATGTACCAGAATCTTATTCCCTCAACGTTCATTTTGCTGCATATATCGTTCTAAAGGAGTGTTCAGAACCCTAACATTTTTAGTATATTTCCAAATTTCTAGTTCATCAATTTGTCAACTAGGAACCCTTGAGTTTCCCGGGACTTGAATGTTGTAATTGCCTAGACAAGCGAATCTAATTTTAACCGCTAGAAAAGTAACAATGAAAATGGCCCCTTTGCTTAATAACTAGTTGCATACATAAAGCTGCAAACTCATTACAATTAATGTGATTAAGATCCATATTAGTAGTACTTTGAAACTAATATGGAACTAGTGCAAGCAGCTTTCACGTAAAAGGTACCCTAGAAACAGTAGGACTCTTACTATAAAGAACGTACTCTCAACGTGTTATAACAAGGTAAGTGAGACAAACAATGGAGCGACAAGCACCCCTTGTACAACCAAAACAAGGGCGTAACAAATGTTGTATGTACGTGCACATAAATGTAAACGTACCTTATTTATCATGTTTTAATTTTTAGTTAGCCACACATGGATATATTATATTGTAGTCGCATTTCTTGAAGATTTGGTTATGTTTTACAGATGACAAACGTAGGGGTATAGCAAAATAATGTTTGTGATAAGATAGGAGAATAAAAAGTTACTAGAAACGACACGAGAAAGATCAACCATCCAAAGTGATGATTGAAAAAGGAAGCAATTTGGAATGCGGAGGAGCGGGTTGAAAGAATGCAATATAATGTGCATGTCAGAATTTCATATGTTGTGGTATAATATTGCTGGTTACTTTCTTCTACTCGTGCTACAGTATTATACTTTATGATACATATAACAATCACGCCTTGTTCAAAGTACAAGGAAAATAAAAAAGACCAAGCTAGTGTCTTTGTTCAGCCTTTTATCTGTCACAGAAAAAGAGAGAGAGAGGACGGAAAATTATTATCGAAAGTAAACAAAACCACTGTCCATTATTTGCGAGAATATCGAAGCCCTGCCAACTAGTTCGTGGGCATGCAAAAATGGTCGGATCATTAAATTAAATGGCCACCAAAAAAAATTGAGTTTTTCACAAAGGACTCTTTGTATCTATTTTGCAAGCAATAAAAAATGCAAGGAAATGTTGAAATAGGTGAAGGAAAGGTATCGATAAACAATACAATAAGAAAAATATCTATTTGATTATAAAATTCAAAAGCAAGTAGATTTAAAGTCAAAATGGCTCTAATCAGCATTACTTTCATCTCTCATTTTCAAAAAACAAGAAAAGGGAAAAAGTAAGGTTGAAATTTTCTTGATAAAATGGTATCCAAAGTAAAGTGCGCTCTTCGATAAATCATACTACTAGTAGTTATCTTTCAAACTATTTGAGCCCCTTCTAAATTGAAAACCAAAGGAACATTCTTATGTTAAAAGTACACCACTTATATGTTTTAAGTTTAGACGAGCCAAAATCCAATATTAAGGACAGAAAAAAAGAAAAGCATTACACGTTGTCTGCAACTGACAACTCAGTGCATAACAGTCACCATTCACCAATTTATTTATTATTGATCTGCCTATACCAACCTGCATTGAATAAAATTACTAGATGATATATAAATATTTATTTTCATTTGTATGATTATATAAAGGCATACGACAACATCAATGAGAGGTTTTCTCAGTTCTAATACCACTGGCAATGCCTGCCATTTTTATCACCCATCTTTTTCATTCTGCAGTATATGATCAGATGATGGACCATTATATTTTTTTCATTTACTAGCATAGACTAACAAAAAAAGCATCAAATAAATAAATTAAAAAAGGAAATTAAACGAATTAATTAACTTACCCATATGGTGAATATATCATAGGAGTTGCAGGTGGTGGAGGGAGTGGCAATGGTGGTGGTGGTGCTGGTGCTGCCACCCCACTATAAGATGATGATGTTGGTCCTTGTGGTATTCCTCCTCCTTGATAAGGATTCCCTCCTTGTCCCCTACCTATCATAATTAACACATTTTAAGGTTATTTATTATTTCATCTAAAATATATTATGATAAAAATGTGGTGGTTCTTTTATCGAGAAATAAAGTTTGACTAGTCAAATAAACAATCAAACAGAAAAGTTGAGTACCTCGAGGTGGTGAAGGACGAGGCCGTCCAAGAGAAGCAATGTTACAGTTTGCTCTCCTCCCATCAATTACTGGGTTTGGATTCTCACATGCTCTTCTTGCTGATTCTGGATCACGATAAGTTACCTGTGTCCGTCCACACAAAACCATACATTATATTGATCAGCAAATGATCGACTAATTAAATCAAAAAATGTGAGAAACAATAGAACTTACGAAACCATAGCCTTTAGATTTGCCAGTGTTCTTGTCAGCAATGATGACAGCTTCAAGAATCTCTCCAAATTGCTCGAAATAACGTCGCATTATATCAGTTGGTGTTTCCCAAGCCAGACCACCAACAAAGACTTTTGTGTAAGTTGTATCCCCAAAGGGTGATCGATAATGCTGATAAGCCATTGCATATATCTAAAACTTCAACTGCATAAAAATGTAAGGTTGTTTTTGACTTGTCCCTTAAGCAAAGAAAATATGAATTAGCATTGAATATTTATTCACAATATCGAATGGCTATTGGCTAGGGCGTTCCGTTGTTAACAATGGCATAACTCCTGTACCACCTTCTTCTTTCTCTTGTAATGTGTTTTTTACTTTGCTAGCTTTTTCTCTCTCTTTCTCTCTGAATCTTGCAGCAGAAAAGGATCATGGAGAGAGAAATAAAAGGGTAGGAACAAATATAGCTTAGTGATGTTTATAGCTATTGTTTTGGCTAATATGTTTAACAAATAAAAGTGAAATAAAAATGTTATAAGAGGAGAGAGGGATTCGACAGCTGCAAACTCTCAAGGCAGAGGGGAGAGAGGGGCCTTAGAGCTACAATTTAAAGTTTATGGGTTCCGAATTTGTTATTATGGCGAAACTCATTTTATTTATTAGATTTACAGTCAAATATTTATACATTATTAATGAATTTTCTTATATAAATACAAGATCGAATAAAAATTACTGGATTCGTCCGAACTCGAACTTTATGCCCTAAGAGGGGTGGGGTGGGGGTAATGGCTTTGGGTAGCGAATGACAGCTGCGAGACTAGAAGCACTTGACTCTGTCCTCTCTGTCGTAGCATTAAAATACCCTCCCCTTCCTATCAATAGTCTTCGTGTTCTTTCTCATCTCTAGTTGTCTTTGCGTTCTCTTCTTGCTGTTTTCTTTTGCATAATTTGGCCTGTCTTAACTCTTAACTCTTTCCAACTTATCATTCCTTTCATTTCTTTTTACATTATTGTATTATGTAATTATTGTTCTTATTCCATTTTATAATCAAGATTTTGTTGAATATATAGGAGTAGTAATATTATTTTAGTTTGTATAGCATATGTTTGTGGAATTTTGATGATAATGGGGGTCCACAATTTTTAGGATTGTATAAAACTTTTAGTATCATTATTGATGACGTTGTACTAGTTGCAAGACCAGTTGGGAGAATCGTATTCCCTCATTTGGTTAAACCCTAACGACCACCCACATCTAGTTTTTATTGTGCACTAACCAAACTAAGGCCTTCACACTCAATGGTCCACCTTACCCAGCATTTACCGTGATTGTGGTTTATAACATGGTTATTTTGAGCCATTTTGCCCTTTTCGCTTCCCCTTTTGTTTTTGTGTTTAATATTAATTCTTTTCGTTTTAGATATTAGCACGCAAGTCATTTGTTTGGCAAAACTCAAAAGGTTCTAATTTACCCTTGAAATATTTGTCTTACATTTGCCCGCCATTAACGCACCTAGCGGTTCATGAAAGTCTCCACCCTTACTATCTCGGCTCTACATTCGCTGTGGTGGCACCACATAAACATACAACAGATTCTAAATTTACCCCTAATATACTACATAATGGTTTATGTATCCTCTGCAATAATATTAGCAGCCCTTGAACATTGAAAAGGTTTAATGAACAATTGAAAAAAGTTCAAATATAACCCTATTATGCATGATATTTATCGTCAGATTAAATTTTTAGCCATGAAAAAGTATCAACGGGAGAGACATATTTAAGACGAAAAATAAGGAGGAGTCTAACGGGAGTACACAAAACCACAAAGGTTTTAGTTTGCAGAATAATAAGAATAACACAAATACAGAATTAAATATTAAATTCCTTAAGATTGTTAGTCCCGCCAATATTGCTGTATTTGTAAATAATAATTCTGCAAAATATAAGTTATCGTAATGAAACAGTAATTAATTCGAGCCCACTGAATTCACAGTGTTTCCTTAAGGAATTTAATCCCCTCCTAGTACCCAAGGTTATGGATTATTTCCTCCCAGGATAGAACGAATAACACACTGGTGTAGCGGTACTTCAAACCCCAGTGTTTCAGCGAACACAAAGTTCGGTAGCAAATCACACTTACAGTTGCTTTGTTTGAAGTTAAAACAATGCAGAACAAAGGAGTAGAAACTCAGAAAATCGTATGGAAATGCTGAGAGGAAGGAGTGCAATATATAGCCAAATCTGTTGAGCGATTTTCAGTTTGTTGTTCTTGTGTGTTGTGTGTGTCTTTCTTCAACAGCTGCTGCACATATATATAGCAGCCAGTGTTGAAGAAGAACAATCGTCCATCCTCCATGGTGGAGCAAGCATTAGCTTATTTGTGGAGCAAGCACAATCATGGTGGGAAGAGCATTAGGCGGCTGCCTTATGGTCAATACACGGATTGAAAAATATCTGTTACAAATGCGGATAATCTTACGTTAATATATACTATTAACAAATAAATTTGGTCCAAAAAATCAATCAATCAATCGATCATTTGACCAAATCCAAATCCAAATCCAAATCCGAAGCCGAAGCCGAAGCCGTAGCCGTAGCCGAAGCCGAGCCGAGTGAGCGACGACGACGACGGCGCGAGGCTTGCTTTCTTCTTAACTCTTTAAGAGCTACAAGAAGAGCAATTATATATATATCCACCAAAAATCTCTTCCTCTTCCAATATGGGACAATGTCTCATTGTCAAGAGGGAAAAACTTAAAATTTTACTCAAAAATTTTATTTTTCCTCCATTTCCCATTCACCCCTCATTTTAAGACTATTTCATCTTAAAACAAAAACCTCAACAATCCCCCACATGAATAGGGAATGGCTATATCACGGAAGTATGCATGAAAAAACTGTGTGATTTACAAGCAAGGATTAATCGCATCTGGATAAGTAGGTTTCCCTTTGAACTTTCCGTAGTAAACTTATGTCGGATATACTCGGTCAATCAGTAGATTTGATATCTTTGAACCGTCGATCTTTGGTGTATACCTAGACAACCATAAGTCACACAATCAACCCTTAACAGTCTTTGGTTCTCATTGTTGTGTTCGTTTCAGCTATGAACACCGCCTGGTTTCATAAGTGCGTAGAGAACTGGCCTTACAAAGTTCTCCTTGAAGCGGCTAACACTTCACACTTACATAGGTGATTTCTAAATGTGTCATCCTGTAGATACACTATTTGATATACCCCGTATCAAATTTAGAAATCATTGAAAAGCCTTAATGCGTTATCCTTGGTACTGAACATTGTCTTATCACGAGAACGGACTTAAATTTTATTTGACAATGTTGAACCGTCATTAATGACTTTGTTTGATCTCCTTGAACCTAGATCTTGGGATCTCCAGTCTTCTAGGTAGAGTTACCGCCACAATGACTTGTTCTCGGCCATAGCCCCATTTCCCTTGATGATTTCTCAACTACCTCTCTAGTTAGGCCTTTTGTAAGTGGATCCGATACATTATCACTTGACTTTACATAGTCAATCGTGATAATTCCTCTAGAGAGTAATTGCCTAACAGTTTTATGTCTTCATCGTATATGACGAGATTTACCGTTATACATGATGCTCCCAGCCCTTCCAATTGCCGCTTGACTTTCACAATGTATGCATATTGGTGCCAACGATTTGGGCCAAAATGGAATATCTTCCAAGAAATTTCGGAGCCATTCAGCTTCTTCACCGGCTTTATATAAGGCTATGAATTCAGCCTCCATTGTAGAGCGGGCAATACATGTTTGTTTGGACGACTTCCAAGATACCGCTCCTCCACCAATAGTGAATACATATCCACTTGTGGACTTAGAATCAGTTGAACCGGTGATCCAATTTGCATCACAGTATCCCTCAATCACCGCAGGGAAATTACTGTAGTGCAATTCAAAGTTCTGGGTATGTTCTAAATATCCCAAAACTCGTTTCATTGCCATCCAATGAGATTGGCCTGGATTGCTCGTATATCGACTCAGTTTACTTATAGCACAAGCTATATCTGGTCATGTACAATTCATGATATACATTAAGCATCCCAACACACGAGCATAATCCAATTGTGATATGCTTTGGCCTTTATTCTTTGCTAATGCAAGATTCACGTCAATTGGAGTCTTTGCAACTTTAAAGCCCAAGTGCTTGAATTTTTCAAGTACTGTCTTAATATAATGAGATTGTGACAATGCCAGACCTTGAGGAGTCTTATGGATCTTAATTCCTAGAATTAAATCAGCAACTCCCAAGTCTTTCATATCAAACTTGCTATTGAGCATACGCTTAGTAGTATTTATGTTGGCAATGTCATTACTCATTATCAGCATATCATCCATATATAGGCAAACAATGACTATGTGATTTGGAACATTTTTAATGTACACACATTTATCACATTCATTTATCTTAAAACCATTTGACAACATTGTTTGGTCAAATTTCGCATGCCATTGTTTGGGTGCTTGTTTTAGTCCGTAAAGAGACTTAACAAGTCTACATACCTTCTTTTCTTTACCTGGAACCACAAACCCTTCAGGTTGTTCTATGTAAATTTCTTCCTCCAACTCTCCATTTAAGAAGGCCGTCTTAACATCCATTTGATAAATTTCAAGACCATACACTGCAGCTAATGCTACTATCATCCGTATGGACGTAATTCTTGTAACTGGAGAGTATGTATCAAAGTAGTCTAGACCTTCTCATTGTCTATACCCTTTGACTACGAGTCTTGCCTTGAATTTATCAATAGTGCCATCATCTTTGATTTTTCTCTTAAAAATCCATTTAGAACCCAAAGGTTTATTTCCAGGAGGAAGATCAACCAATTCCCATGTATGGTTGTTTAATATGGATTCTATTTCACTATTGACTGCCTCTTTCCAAAACAATGATTCCAAAGAAGTCATAGCTTCTTTAAATGTTTGAGGATCATTTTCCAATAAGAAAGTTACAAAATCTGGTCCAAATAAAGTAGACGTTCTTTGACGTTTACTACGTCTTGGATCCTCCTGATTACATGTACTTTCTTTTATTTCTTCCCGAGGTCGTTTAGATCCTTCACCAAACGACTCACATTCCTTTTTATACGGATATATATTTTCAAAAAACTCAGCATTATCTGATTCTATAACCGTATTATTATGAATGTCGGGATTTTCTGATTTATGAACCAGAAATCGATATGCTTTACTATTTGTCGCATATCCTATGAAAACACAATCAATGGTTTTCGGTCCTATCTTTACCCTTTTGGGTTTAGGAACTTGCACTTTTGCCAAACACCCCCACACTTTAAAATAATTCAAGTTGGGCTTCCTTCCTTTCCATTTTTCATATGGAATGGATTGTGTTTTGCTATGGGGCACTCGATTTAATATTCGATTAGCCGTAAGAATGGCTTCCCCCACAAGTTCTGTGGCAATCCAGAACTTATCAACAACGCATTCATCATCTCCTTTAATGTGCGATTCTTTCTTTCCGCAATTCCATTAGATTGGGGCGTGTAAGGGGCTGTTGTTTGATGAATAATTCCATATTCTAAACATATTTCTTCAAAAGGAGATTCATATTCACCACCCCTATCACTTCTTATCATTTTTACTTTCTTGTTAAGTTGCATTTCAACTTCATTTTTGTATTGCCTGAATGCGTCTATTGCTTCATCTTTACTATTCAGTAAGTAAACATAGCAATATCGAGTACCATCGTCAATAAAAGTTATGAAATACTTCTTTCCACCGCGAGATGGTATTGACTTCATGTCACAAATATCTGTGTAAATTAAGTCTAAAGGATTTGAATTCCTTTTAACTGACTTATAAGGATGTTTAACATACTTAGATTCCACACATGTTTGACATTTTAATTTTTCGCATTCAAACTTGGGCAGTACTTCCAAGTTAATCATTTTCCGCAAGGTTTTATAATTGACATGACCCAAACATACATGCCATAAATTATTTGACTCAAGTAAGTAAGAAGAAGCTGAAATATTATTATTGTTTTTCACAACCATTACATTCAGATTGAAAAGGCCCTCAGTGAGGTAACCTTTTCCTACAAATATTTCATTCTTACTAATGACAACCTTGTTGGACACAAAAATGCACTTAAAATCGTGCTTAACAAGAAGTCCAGAAGAGACTAAATTCTTTCTCATTTTGGGAACATGAAGGACATTGTTCAAAGTCATGACCTTGCCAGAAGTCATTTTCAGAAATATCTTCCCATATCCTTCAACTTTTGCTGTTGAAGCATTTACCATATAAACTGTCTCTCCGGGTCCAGCAGGAGCATAAGTAGCAAAAGCTTCTCTAACTGCACAAACATGGCGAGTGGCTCCTGAATCAAACCACCACAGTTTAGGATTTTCCACCAAGTTACATTCAGAAAGCATGGCACACAAGTTATCAACATCATCATGCTTTACTACCATGTTTGCTTGACCCCTTTTCTTATATTTCTTCGGAGCACGACACTCCGTAGATTTGTGTCCGGTTTTCCCACAGTTGTAGCAGTTTCCACTGAACCGCTTCTTGCTTGGGTTGTATTTCGGACCAGAAGCCTTCTTCCTCTTTTTGTTATCTTCAATAATATTTGCTCCCATTATTGTTGAATTTTCACGGCCTCTCCTTTCAGCAGCTTTATTGTCCTCTTCGATTCTCAACCGAACAATGAGATCTTCAAGGGACATTTCCTTTCGTTTGTATTTCAAATAATTTTTGAAGTCCTTCCACAACGGAGGCAACTTCTCAATCATTGCTGCTACTTGGAATGCTTCGTTGATGACAAGACCTTCAGCAAGTAGATCATGAATAATCACTTGCAATTCTTGGACTTGGGTAATAACAGACTTGCTATCTACCATTTTGTAGTCCAAAAATTTTGCGGCAACGAATTTCTTCATCCCGGCATCTTCAATTTTATATTTCTTTTCAAGCGCATTCCACAATTCTTTTGACGTCTCCACGCTACTGTATACATTATACAGATTATCATCCAGTCCGCTAAGAATATAATTCTTGCATAAAAAATCAGAATGCTTCCACGCTTCAATCACGAGAAAGCGTTCATTCTCTGGAGTTTTATCTGGCAGATCAGGAACATCTTCCTTGATGAACTTCTGTAGACATAACGTAGTTAAGTAGAAGAACATCTTCTGCTGCCAGCACTTGAAATCAATCCCAGAAAATTTTTCGGGTTTTTCTGCCGGTGCCAACGCCGGTGTTCGGCTTGTCGATGCGTTGGCAGTCACCATCGGAACAACTTGGTTTTCGCTTTCAGTCGTCATTTTTTCTGTAAAAGAATGACACAAATAAACGTTTAATAAACGTTTTCAAACTGGAGTAAAAATCACATAGATTTTAATCTTCCAACAAAACGCCACGAAGGCTTTACTCTCCAAAACGGGAGTACACAAAACCACAAAGGTTTTAGTTTGCAGAATAATAAGAATAACACAAATACAGAATTAAATATTAAATTCCTTAAGATTGTTAGTCCCGCCAATATTGCTGTATTTGTAAATAATAATTCTGCAAAATATAAGTTATCGTAATGAAACAGTAATTAATTCGAGCCCACTGAATTCACAGTGTTTCCTTAAGGAATTTAATCCCCTCCTAGTACCCAAGGTTATGGATTATTTTCTCCCAGGATAGAACGAATAACACACTGGTGTAGCGGTACTTCAAACCCCAGTGTTTCAGCGAACACAAAGTTCGGTAGCAAATCACACTTACAGTTACTTTGTTTGAAGTTAAAACAATGCAGAACAAAGGAGTAGAAACTCAGAAAATCGTATGGAAATGCTGAGAGGAAGGAGTGCAATGTATAGCCAAATCTGTTGAGCGATTTCAGTTTTGTGTCTTGTGTGTTGTGTGTCTTTCTTCAACAGCTGCTGCACATATATATAGCAGCCAGTGTTGAAGAAGAACAATCGTCCACCCTCCATGGTGGAGCAAGCATTAGCTTGTTTGTGGAGCAAGCACAATCATGGTGGGAAGAGCATTAGGCGGCTGCCTTGTGGTCAATACACGGATTGGAAAATATCCGTTACAAATGCGGATAATCTTAACAAATAAATTTGGTTTAAAAAATTAATCAATCAATCATTTGACCGAAGCCGAAGCCGAAGCCGAGCCGAGCGAGCGACGACGGCGCGAGGCTTGCTTTCTTCTTAACTCTTTAAGAGCTACAAGAAGAGCAATTATATATATACCCACCAAAAATCTCTTCCTCTTCCAATATGGGACAATGTCTCATTGTCAAGAGGGAAAAACTTAAAATTTTACTCAAAAATTTCATTTTCCCTCCATTTCCCATTCACCCTATTTTAAGACTATTTCATCTTAAAACCAAAACCTCTAACAGAATATATATTGAAACCGTAAATATGCTGTCTTTGTGACAATGGTCCGATGCTTTCATGGCCAATTCAGGGTGATTGGTTTGATATATGATTAAAATAGACTCTTATCAAAAGGAATAGAGAATAATATTCCTACACATCACCCCATGTTCTCTTAACGATTCCAATATTCATAATATGTTACATGCCAACTGTCCTAACAGCCAAGAAAAAACATGGTGATAGAACAGTTAAGATCCCTTTGACCTAGTAGTAGCCTGGCTCTTTTATTGTAATATTATTATTTTATAGACCGATCAGATCATTCGGATTCCAGAAAGGAAAAAGATGAAAAGAACTCATTCTTTCTCATTTATACTCTTTACCAAATGAGCGGCTGGCGATGAAACCGAAAGTCTCTGTACTTAACAGCAAAAAGACAACTAATAACTAAACCGTTAGTATAATGATTAAACAGTCAAAAGTTTCAGTCAAACCCCGTTTAGGAAAGTTAATTTTCCAGGCTAATCTTGTTTATTGTATTTAAAATACTATGTTAGTGGAATACCATAATGTTCTCCACATCCTCTCTCTCTCCAATATATATGACTGCACGCAGTGGTCTGGTTTCATCAAATACGAGTAGATGACTTTGAAAAATTCATCCGCTAGCTGCCTGCCTTGGAATCAGGCTTTTGTCAATTTAGTGCTTTATAGTCTTGTTCTTCTTCGCATTTGAAAAACATTTCATTTTACACTTATTATTATAATCCAACTATACATAAGAAACTCTGTCCTTGCATTTTGCTTTCTCGATTATCTCTTCAAAATAGAAATTGTAGAGTAACATACATTTCCAATGTGGAAAATTAAGTAAATGAACTTTGTTTAAGATAACCAATATATAAAAAAGAATAAGCTCCTTTAACAAGTAGTAATTTTAATATAGTTTGGCTTATTTAATGGAATTAATGAGTGATGGATGACGATTAATAGCAGTAGAAGTCTGGATCAACTACAAGTTTATAATTTCCACAGAACAATAAGTATATATTTGAAAAATTAAATTTCTCAACTATAAACTTGGGACATTTAAATACTGAATCAAGAGAAAATAACAGAGCAAGAAAGAAAGTAAGAAAGGGGGTGGTCGGACTGACTAAACTGGAAAGAGGAAGAAAAGAAGGGGAAGAAGTCATAATCAGGGGTTGTTGCCAGCGTTAGAGACGAGGAGACAGCTAAAGGATCCTCTCTCCTCCATATAGTTTATGAGAAGTGTACGAGTCCGTGAACTGGCACGTGGGGTCCTGTCCCTATGAGCTGGATTTCTCTCTCCTTTTTCCTTCCTAAAACTATTCACTAAACGAGTTAATATAGTATCATAGAGAGTTACTTGCAAATTATTACACGTCAATGTAACTTATATATATATATGATGTATAATAAAAGATTTATATACGCTCAATATTTCATAAAGTTGTGGAATACATTAACAGCTACTTAAACTTAATAGTATATTTCATTTGGATACTCGAACGGAGGCTTGTTCCAATTGAGTACGTGAACAAATAATAAAATGGTGCTATTGGACACTTCAAACTCAAATCTTGGAAAAGCTTTTGCATGTGTTCTCAAGTGCCCATTCTAAATAAATTAACCAATTAAAATATGTCCTTTCTTTAATTATACACATTAGATATAAGCCTTTGTTGTAACAAACCAAAGTAAGACCAGTCAGTTAATATAAAGAGCTGAATCAGTTAAAGATAAGTCACGTTAAACAAGAAGATGTGTTTCGTTAAAAAAATCAAGAGGCATTTTTCTAAATCTCCCAGACGATAGACATATTTTATCTCGAATTCATGTGTTTAATTGAAACAGGCCTTAATTCGATTGTTTAAATAAAATATATTAACAAATTTAAGAGGTTGTGGATGTATGTGGTCCAATAAAATAAAAGGAAAGATGACATACCTATGTCTTCTGTCACAAAGCCAGGATAACCTTTCGGAAAAATGACATTGTATAGCCGCTATAATAATAATAATAGTCGAAAAAATGTATAAAATCTGTATATTATATATATATATATATATATATATATATATATATATATATATATATATATATATTATACAAGTTTTATAGACTTTTTCGACTACCATATATAAATAGTTTCTGGCGCGAGTTAAAAATAATAAAACCCCTAACCTTTCAGGTATGTTCTCAATTTCCTTGATAGGAATTACTACGTTTATTTCGCTCCCCAAGAGGTTTCCAGTAAATTTGGTGAAATAAGTTTGTACATTTTTATGAATCTAAATTTCTTTGAGGTCAATTCGAAACAGGAAACCTATGATATCATCTTCAAGTTAATTCATGGAAATTTATTTGTTGGTCCGTTCAGTGTTTAGGTTAATCTTTTTTTCCTTTTTCTTATTTTACTCAATAACCAAAGAATGGTGTCGACCTTAACTAGTACGTGCAATCAATGTTTGTCACTTCTAAAAGGGAATTTCTTCTCTCTTTTTTCAAGAAAAAGGGGTACATATATAATAGTTTAGAGTCAGATTAGATTTTCAAGGATTTATGTTATATTCATTGACAGTTTAAATGGATTTTTACACAGCATGTGTAATTTTCAAGTTACTAACTATAGTTATTATATGTAGTTACCTTTAATTTAATGCGAGCACAAATTCTTTTATGCAATTAGCATTTAGAAGTTAAACCTAATTTTAATTACAAAAATTTAAAATAGTAAAAGTAGTAGTGCGAGATTTTGATGGGAGATACCCATAAAACAAAGGAACCCCACAATCTAAGGCTGCAAATAAAAATGTGTAGGCATTGCCCATAAATAGAGCTCCATGGTTTGAGTTGTTTTGAGCAAATAAAGTAAAATTTCTAGATATTATTCCTCAAGGAGATCCACTTATGGCTGGGAGTGATATTTCATTTTCAATTATTAATATCCACCTCAAAAGAAACAATATATATATATAGTTTCTTATCTTTATTCATACCATATCATGCGAAGCAGTATCACAAAGCAGCTTTCGATTCCAGTTGGTGCTAAAGCTAAAGCCTGTACATAAATACTATTACTACTACTTTGTTTCTCACAAAATCCCAGGAACTTTGGCCTTAAAAACCTAAACTAATTTCCTTGATCATAGTTAATGTGTTTTCAACTGCTTTTAGTAATCCTCACGAGCCAATAAGGATTGCACCAGTTATTTATTCGATCTACCAAACATAAATTAATTGCTATAGATGTTGTAGTTAATTTTATTTCTTTTAAGTAGGCTGGACTGCATTTAGCAAATAAAATTGAAGGCTCGAGTAATGAATCGTGTCCTCCACTTTAACACTTGCTCCAAATAATAATTAAATGAACAATTAATATTGTTGACTGAAAATAACTGGTTATCACATTAACTTAAATTGAATGATATTCATTAGAAATTAACTTCTACGTTCCAGGGTTCTAAAACTTGTATTCTCAGAACCACGGGCAGATGTATGGGGACGTAAGGGGTTTCCCTTTGCTGGAAATTACATACAAAGTTAAATGTTAATTTTTTTTGGCTTCTTTTTATTAGCGTTTTTATATTTTGAATCCTCTTATGAAAAATTGCGTTACCCCATTCATCCATTAACTACCTACTCCATGTAACAAAAATGTTCTAAAACTTCTAGTATATAGATTATTAAAAGTTGTCTACAAAAAATAAGCAACTTTAATAGTCACTTACTAATAAGCTACTTGTTCGATAATGTATATAATAATTGAGAAAAAAAGTCTCGTAATTATAAGCAACTACTTGACAAAATCATTTAGAGTATATTTGGCCATGTTGTGAAAATCAGTTTATTTTGATAGTATACTTATCAAAAGTGGTTTTGGAAATAGAGTAGCAACTAGGGTTTGATTGAATCATTTGAGAAATATTTTTGTAAGTAGGTTATGTTTAGCAAATATTTTCAAAAAAATATTTTTAAGTATCAAGGACATGCATATAAATTTGTTTACCCTTAAAACGGAGAACAATTGAATTTGTACGCGGATTGATTCAACAAAAGTAATCAAGAGTGTTAGATAAACGAATTAAAGATAAAATGAATCAACAAACCAGTTGTGACGTTAAGGCCGGGCTCGGATTTAAGCTGAACAATAGTTTTGTCCTCGGCCGGGCCCTCGATTTGAAGCCTAATGTATATAAAAATAGTGATTAAAATAAGAACTTTTCAATAGCTAGAAAGTAGAGAAATAAGTTTGTATTGCCTTCATATGCGCATATAAACGTCTCTATTGAATAAAAAGTTTTTCCTTTATATAGTAGGAGAGTTTCATCCCTACTACAATTCTAAAAAGTTAAAATCCTCCTTCCTCGTCAATTACTAATACACTACCGATATCGAGCGAGATTCGCACCGTGATAGCCGCTCGGGTGCGGATATTACGACCCTTTGTTAGTCGTGTGCAACCGTTTGTAGTGTTTTCCGAGGTCTTGGAGCTCGTTCTGGGTTCGGGAAGTGTTATCTCGTCAGGTCCAGTGGCAACAACCCCGTTCCAGCCTCGATTCAAAGAGTTTTCAGATTCGGTCTCGATCTCATACATTCATACTCTTACTTCATTTGACTTACCGGGAAGTCGGGGTGTGCACTAACCCCGAGTTCACCAGTATATAGATAGTCCCCTCGTTTATTAGAGAGTAGGTTTGCTGAAATGATGGAAAATGATAAATGAACCCCGGTTCCATCCTTCGTACGTTACAACCGAGATGATGAATAAGCTTAAACATCCCATCAAGTCGTTCTGACTTCGGACACGTGTCGATCATCGGATGGTTGCCTCCGAATGTGAATCGTCGCGTATTGATTACATTTTCTCCTATAAAAGCTTCAACCTTTTGTACTTCTTCTACTTTCCGATCCTAACTTTTTTCTTCGAATTCTCTAACGGATATCAACTCTTTCAAATCTTCATATCTTCAACTTTGATCTTCAAATCTTCATAATTGTTCTTAGGTTTCTACCCATATCATCATCCTACCTTCAGATCTTCATCCTACATTCAAACCTCCATACTTTTTTCTTCAACCTTCATACTTGTTCCTTCAAACCTTCACACTTTTCCTTCAAATATTCATACTTTCCAAACCACGATGGCTAAGACTTCCAAATCGGGTTCTCAGCAGGATAATTCTTCATCTTCCCACTCGGCCACAACTTCCGAGGTGGTTGTTCCCGAGGCGGCTGCTCCTGAGGTAACTGCTCCCGAAGCGGCCTCAGAGCCCCCGTGCTGGTAAAGTAAACAAAGTACAAAGTCAACCCTCGTACCCACGTACCCGAATTCCCAAAATTCTTAAAAATAATCACTACCCATAGCACCACGAACTCGAATATCTAGTTTATTCTTAATTTTATGTCCAATTTTGTGGTAAAAATTCAAAAATATCAAATTCTAGGTTTCCTTCAAAATCTCATAATTTTCACCAATTTCCATGTTCAAATCCATGTTTTTAACTCGCAATGTGAAGAAATCACTTACCTAGTGGAGGATGACGAAAAATCTCCTTCAAAAATCGCCACAAGCTCGGCTCCAATGGAAGATTTGGGATAAAATACGCCAAAAAATGACTTTGCTTACTTATACACTGCCCAGATGACCTTCATCGCGCACACGACACTGCCCTCGCGATTGCGAAACACAACCCGATTAAACTCCAAAAACCTTCTTTGCGATGGTGAAGATAGGCTTGTGAACACGATGCCTTACCAATCCTGAGCATCCTCGCGAACGCGTAGGCCAAGACTCTCAGGCCAAGTTTCCTTTATGCGAATGCGAAGCACAACTGCCTAGACCTTCGCGAACGCGACTTCCTTATCGCGAACGTGTTGAATAAAAAGGCCTACAGTCCAACACCATCTTCACGAACGTGTTTCTTCCTCCGCGTTCGCGAAGAACAAAACCAGCACCAGCAAACTAGGAACAACAATTCATTCAAACTTTGTCCGAAACCACCTTGAAATACACCCGAGGCCTCGGGGACCCCGTCCAATCACACCAACAAGTCCTGAAACATGACACGAACCTGATTGAGGCCTCATATCTATAATGACCCAGTCAGGCGTTTTGAATATTTGTGTTCCATTAAGCTATTTGAAGTCTTGAGAAGCATCGTATGATGTATTATGACTTGTGTGAATTATCGGTTTTGATTTTCAGGTTTTCGGAAGTTTTAAGTTGGAAGAATTGATTAAGATTTGACTTTTAAGTAAACGACTTTGGAATCATGATTTGAAGCTTCCAATAGATTTTTATGGTGATTTCGGACTTGGGCATATATTCAGGTTGAGTATCGGGTGGTCCGAAAGCATTTATGCGCTTATTATGGAAGGTTGGCATTTTGAAGGCTTAAGAATTTTATAAGTTTGGTTTGAAGTAGATTTTGATGTTATCGATTTCCATTTGGGGTTTTGATCCTTGGAATAGGTTTGTATTGTGATTTTTGACTTGCACGCAAAGTTTGGCGTCATTCCAGAATGTTTTGATATGATTCAGACGCGTTCGTTGGAATTTGGGAGTTTGAAAGTTTAAAGAAGGATTTTGGTCATCGATTCATTATTTTGATGTTATTTGGTGTGATTTGAGGTCTCAAGTGGGTTCGTTTCATGTTTTGGGACTGGTTGGTGTGATTGGACGGGGTCCCGGGGGCATCGGGTGTATTTCGGCTTGATTTCGGGCCTTAGGTGTGTTTCGGGGTGATTTTGGACCAAGGTAAGATGGGCCTGGGAGTTTTTGGTCTACGCGTTCGCGAGGATGGTTCCACATTCGTGGTGGTCAAGCCTGGCAAGGCATCGCGTTCGCGAGCCTTTCTTCGTGATCGCAAAGGAGGATTTTTTTGGAGCTGAAGCAGGTTGTGCTTCGCGAACGCGTGGGCAGTGCCGCGTTCTCGAAGAAGGTCGGACTGGGCAGTGTTATTTTAAAATCGGGGGTTTGGCTCGTTTTCACTTCATTTCGTCCATGTGAGCCGATTTTGGAGCAATTTTGGAGTGCCTTTTTCATCATCTATTATGGGGTAAGTGATTCTTCAAATTGTAAGTTAAATACATGTTTTATATATGGATTTAAGCATGGAAAATTATAGAAATTTGAGATTTTGGTAGAAAATCTAGAAATTGATATTTTTGGATTTTTACCACGAAATTAGACATGGAATTAGGAATAAATTATATATTTGAGTTAGTGGTGTTATTATGATGACCCAAAAGGGCCATCTTATGTTTTAAAACTCGAATATGCACTCTTAAGCCTTAAAAATATCATTTTTACCCTTCTCGATTTGCGTGCATAGTCCGGGCAGGTTTTCGGAAAGCTTTTATGTTGAAAACTAATAAAAATAAGAATTTTTGCTTTGAAAGTTGATTTTAGTTGACTTCGGTCAAGATTTTTGGTAAACGGGCCCGGATCCGTGCTTTGATGGTCCCAGTAGGTCCGTATCGAATTATGGGACGTGGGAGTATGTCCAGAATCGAATTCAAAGGTCCCTAGCTTGAGTTATGAATTTTTGATGAAAATTAAAAGTTTGAAAATTAATTATTTTTAAGAACTGATTGATATTTGGCATTGTTAGTATCGGGTCCGTATTTTGATTTCAGAACCCGGTACAGGTTCAATATGGTATTTAAGACCTGTCTGTGAAATTTGGTAAGAAACAGAGTTGATTTGACGTGATTCGGACGTCCAGTTGAGAAAATAGAAATTTTAAAGTGTTCTTGAGAATTTCATTTGATTTGGTGCTAAATTTAGAGTTCTAGGTGTTATTTTGGCGATTTGATCACGCGAGTAGGTTCGTATGATGTTTTTAGACTTGTGTGCATGTTTGGTTTGGAGCCCCGAGGGCTCGGGTGAGTTTCGGATAGGCCACGGGATGTTTTGGACTTTGGAAATCTGTTTTTTATTTCCTGTAGAGTTTAGGTTCTGGCATGTCCTTCTTCGAGTTCGCGAAGGTCCTCTCGCGAACACGAAGACTAAACTGATGAGGCAGGGATTTCTTCTTTCTGAACGCGAAGGGTTGGTCGCGAACGCGAAGCGATGGGGGCGTTATCCTTCGCGAACACGAGAAGCCCATCGCGAACGCGTAGTGTTAGGCACACCTGGGGGAGGGTTGATCGTTCCTTCATCGCGAAAGCTTGCAATGCCTTGCGAATGCGAAGGCCAGGGGGGAGTAACCATCGCAAATGCGAGTAATTTCTCGCGAACGCGAAAGCTTGGCAGCCAGTACCCTTCGCAAACGCGACAGTGACCTCGCGAACGCGATGCACACTGTCGCCCAGTGCATAAAACAGAATCAAACACGGGCTTAAGCCATTTCTTCAACATTTTTCAAGAACCAAACGGGTAGAGGCAATTTTCAAGAGTCATTTTCTTTCCCAAAGTGTTGGTATGTGATTCTAAACTATTTTTTTTCAATTACCCATTACATTCCTTGAATTATCAACCAAAAATCTAGAGTTTTCATGGTTGAATTACGGGTTAGGGTAGAAATTAGGAATTTCGGAAATTCGAGAATTTAGACCCCAATTTGAGGTCAGATTCCAAAAATAATTATATATTCGGACTCGGGGGTGAATGGGTAAAAGGATTTTGGTCCGAATCTCGTGTTTTGACCAAGCGGGCCCGGGGTCGATTTTTTGACTTTTTGAGGAAAATTTGGGAAATTTAATTTATGAAATATAATTGATTCCTTTAGCAATATTTGATATTATTCAGTCATTTTTGAATAGATACGAGTGGTTTGGAGGTGAATTTCAAAGGAAAAGCTGTGATTGAGAATTAAGTGGCCTTCGGAGCAAGGTAAGTGTCGTGTCTAACTTTGACTTGGGGGAATAGGTATTATGTGTTCATTTGCTACATGTTTGGTTGTTAAATACGATGTATAGGTGAGGTGACGAGCACCTATGCGTCGTTGTTGAGTCATAGCATGCGAGTGAAATTCTATTCTTGTTTATTTTGTAGCCTTAAATTCTACTATCCATGCTTAGCGGGTTATTTGAAATGTTGGGTGACTCATATCTGGTTTCACTGAGATTTGGTAATTTTCGAATATTGATTCAAGGTTGAGATTACATTGTGCTATTGGTTATGGGTAAAATACTGGTTTCTTTGTGATACTCTTACCAATCCGTTGTTATTGATTCTGTGATTGGTGAGGAGGAGTGTAAAGCACAAAGGATGATGACGTGCATGCATTATTTATATTGTGAGGAAGAGTGTAAAGCATGAAGGGTGATGCCGTGTATATTATGAGAGGTTTAAAGCACGAAGGGTGATGCCGTGTATATTATGAGAGGTTTAATGCACGGAGGATTATGCCGTGCCGTTCTATTTATTTATTTGGTGAGGTTGAGAGTAAATGCATGAAGGGTGATGCCGTGCCGTTCTATTTATTTATTTGGTGAGGTTGAGAGTAAATGCACGAAGGGTGATGCCGTGTCATTCTATTTATTTATTTATTTGGTGAGGTTGAGAGTAAAAGCACAAAGGGTGATGCCGTGCAGTTTTCCTTGCTGTTTTAATTGCTCAATTCGTTTAAGGAAATTCGGTTTAATTCTGTCTTTTCATTATTCTCACTCTTTATGATGTATTCCCCTACTATATGTCTCATCCCCATTATTTTTGCGTTATTTCTTTATTTACTGTTGTTGCCACTAGCATGATTATACTGTTCAGGTCATATGTGGGTGTCTTGTCCTAGCCTCGTCACTACTTCGCCGAGGTTAGGCTCGACACTTACCAGTACATGGGGTTGGTTGTACTGATGCTGCACTTTGCACTTTCTGTGCAGACTTTGATACCGGTACAGGTTGATCGAGATTTTGCTATTGGTCCGGTGTCTAGAGACTCAAGGTAGATCTGTCAGCGTTCATAAACCTTGAAGTCTCCATCTACCTTTTATGTTACTGTTGTTTTCTTTCATTCAGACAGTTGTATTTCTTTTAGACTATTACTTGCAGTAAATTCTAGAATGCTCGTGAATTGTGACTCCAGATCCGGGTAGTAGTAATTAATACAGTTTTATAATATTCCGTACTTATTATATTTCATCTTAGTTAATTATTGTTATTTACTTAATGGAAATAAGGAATTAGTTTAACGATTTTCTAACGTTGGCTTGCCTAGCAAGTGAAATGTTAGGCGACATCACTGTCCCGTCGGTGGGAAATTTCGGGTCGTGACAGTTGGTATCAGAGCACTAGGTCTCACGAATCACGACCAAGCTTAGTAGAGTCTGGAGGATCGGTACGGAGACGTCTGTGCTTATCTTCCAGAGGCTATGAAGTTTAGGAACAAGTTTCACTTCTATTCTTCTCCATCGTGCGATTTTGCTTTCTCAATACTGATTGAACTCTTCAACTCATATTTTCTCGCAGATGGCGAGAACACGCACCGCTTCCTTAGCTGAGGAGCAGCCAAAGCCTCCAGTGGCAGCTCCTACGCGGGGCAGAGGTCGAGGCCGAGGCCGTGCCAGAGGCCGAGGCAGGGGCAGGGCTTAGCCTAGAGCCCGAGCAGCAGCCCCAGCAGTGGAGCCTCAAATAGAGCTTGACGAGGCGGTTCCAGCCCAGACTCTTCCTGCCGGACCAGCTCAGGTTCCGGAGGGGTTCATTGCTACCCGAGTACTTCAGGATGCTTTGGTCCGTTTGGTGGGCCTTATGGAGAGTGTGGCCCAGACTAGAACATTTCCCATGGCACTAGCAGTCTCTCAGGCTGGAGGAGGAACGCTGATTCCTACCACTCCCGCTCCAGGGTAGATAGCTCCCCAGTATCAGGCTCCAGCAACTCAGCTAGTCGGATTAGTTCAGCCGGTTATTGCGGCACAGGTCGGAGATGGGCCATCTATGTCTTCTGAGGCTTTATGGAGATTGGATAGGTTTATCGAGCTCTTTCCTGTTCACTTCAGTGGTGCTCCTTCAGAGGATCCCCAGGAGTATCTTGACAGCTGTCACGAGGTTCTATGGATTATGGGTATAGTGGAGACCAATAGGGTCGATTTTGCTGCATTTCATATGACTGGTTCCGCCAAGAAATGGTAGAGAGATTACTTGTTGACCAAACTAGCTAGGTTGCCTGCTCTTACTTGGGACCAGTTCTCTCAGCTCTTCATAGAGAAGTTTCTGCCTATCACATTGAGAGAGGAGCGTCGCCGTCTGTTTGAGCGTCTCCAGCAAGGCAGTATGACTGTTACTCAGTATGAGACCCGTTTTGTGGATTTGGCCCGTCATGCTATTCTTCTGCTTCCCACCGAGAGAGAGAGAGAGAGAGAGAGAGAGAGAGGGTGAAGAGGTTTATTGATGGACTTGCTCAGCCTATTAGATTGCAGATGGCTAAGGAGACTGAGAGTGAGATTTCTTTTCAGGCGGCTGCTAATGTCGCCAGACGAGTCGAAATGGTTCTTACTCAGGGAGGTCAGGGGTCTGACAAGAGACCTCGTCATTCCGGTGAGTTCAGTGGTGCCTCATCTAGAGGCAAGAGTACTTTTGGTAGAGGCCATCCTCCCAGGCCATTTCATTCAGCGCTCCAGGAATCCCACGGTGCCTCAGGTGGTCGTGGCCCTCAGATGCATTATTCCGACCAGCTAGCCTACAGTGCATCACCAGCTCCTATTAGTGCACCTCCACTCTAGAGTTATCAGGGTGGTTATTTAGGTCGACAGGGTCAGTTTTAGGGCCAGCAGTCACAACAGTCGAGGTTATGTTATACATGTGGTGATCCGAGGCACATTTCTAGATTTTGCCCTCGGGCAACGGGAAGCTCGCAGCATCAGAGTTCGCGTGCCATGGTTACGGCACCAGTTGCTGCACCACCTGCTCAGCCAGTTAGGGGCAGGGGTCAGGTAGCCAGAGGTAGGGTCCAGACAGTTAGATGTGGAGGTCAGGCCGTTAGAGGTGGAGACCAGCCAGCTAGAGGCCGTCCTAGGGATGTAGTTCACGGTGGTGGGGCCCAGCCCCGGTGTTATGCTTTCCCAGCCAGGCTTGAGGCTGAGTCATCTGACGCTGTTATCACAAGTACTGTTTCAGTTTGCAGTAGAGATGCTTCAGTTCTATTTGATCTGGGATCTACTTACTCCTATGTGTCATCCTATTTTGCTTCATATTTGGTTGTGCCCCGTGATTCTTTGAATGCTCCTGTGTATGTGTCCACACCAGTGGGGGATGCTATTATTGTAGATCGTGTTTATCGTTCGTGTGTGGTGGGAGTCTTGAGACTCGTGTAGATCTTCTATTTCTCGACATGGTTAATTGCTCAATTCGTTTAAGGAAATTCGGTTTAATTCTGTCTTTTCATTACTCTCACTCTTTATGTTGTATTCCCCTACTATATGTCCCCTTCCCATTATTTTTGCGTTATTTCTTTATTTACTGTTGTTGCCACTAGCATGATTATACTGTTCAGGTCATAAATGGGTGTCTTGTCCTAGCCTCGTCACTACTTCGCCGAGGTTAGGCTCGACACTTACCAGTACATGGGGTCGGTTGTACTGATGTTGCACTCTGCACTTTCTGTGCAGACTTTGATACCGGCTCAGGTTGATCGAGATTTTGCTATTGGTCCGCTGCCCGGAGACTCAAGGTAGATCTGTCGGCGTTCACAGACCTTGAAGTCCCCGTCTACCTTTTATGTCACTGTTGTTTTCTTTCATTCAAACAGTTGTATTTCTTTCAGACTATTACTTGCAGTAAATTCTAGAATGCTCGTGAATTGTGACTCCAGATCCGGGTGGTAGTAATTAATACAGTTTTATAATATTTCGTACTTATTATATTTCATCTTAGTTAATTATTATTATTTACTGAATGGAAATAAGGAATTGGTTTAACGATTTTCTAACGTTGGCTTGCCTAGCAAGTGAAATGTTAGGCGCCATCACGGTCCCGTCGGTGGGAAATTTCGGGTCGTGACAGTTATGGATGAAGATTATCTTCAAGAATTTTCGGAATCCGAGCACGTGGGCCTGGGGGTCAACTTTATTGGCTTTTCAAGCGGAGTTGGGGAGTATTACGAATTAATCAATTTTGATACTGAAGTATATTTTTATTAGCTTCCGTGATTGTTTGACTAGTTTCAGGACGTTTGGCTTGGAGTTGAGTATTAGAGTGGCGTTGGAGCCGGTTATGGAATTTCTGGCGTATTGTTTAGCTTGCTTGGCATTAGATTCAGCTTGTTTGAGGTAAGTGTATAGCCTAACCTTATTGAGAAAATATTTCTTACTATTTGATGTTATTTGCTACATGCGGGGCTGATACATACATGAGGCGACGAGCATATATGCATGTGCCAGGGTTAATCATGCTCGGGGAGTAAATTATGCTATAAATTGTATCTTTTAGAATTACGCGGCCTTCTTACTTCATGTTTTACTTGGCTTCTAGATACTAAGGAATATGGAATTAAATGATAGAAACCAAGATTTAGCTTATTATAACTTGATTAAAATTTGACAGATTTTTTTGAGAAATAATAGATGTGTCTAATTCGGTCATCATTATGCTTAATCACTAATACATTGTTACGACCATTATTCTTGAGATATTGGATTCTATACTTGATTTAAAGATTATTTTTTGAGACTTGTCAAAATACTTGAACAATAAAATACTTGAGGTTTATTGATTTGTTATTGGCTTGAAAGTTGTGATTGATGTCATTTGGAATATCCGCTTAAACACTCTCCTTGATGTTATTTATGCTTCCTACCTTGCTTGTCATTGATATATATGTACTTGGTTAGGTAGAGTGTAAAGCACGAAGGGTGATGCCGAGCCTTTTACCATGTTATATCATGTGAAGGACAGTGTAAAGCACGAAGGGTGATGCCGTACCATTTCATTTGACTGTAAAGTACGAAGGGTGATGCCGTGCCATTTCATTTGAGAATAAAAGCACGAAGGGTGATGTCGTACCTTTTTATTTATATTATCATGTTTTTTATATTATCACGAGTTCATGGTACGATAGGTGTTTCCGTGCAGGCGAGGACGAGGGACATGCATTATGTTGCGATATCTTTTTCTCGTGTATACGTTTATGCCATTACATTGAGCTTTTATTATCTTAACTATGTTTCCTATGTGACTTGTCATTATAGTCCTGTCTTTTATGCTCTATCTCAATTGTTGTCGTGTTGCCCATGCCTTCTATTTGCTTGAATTGCATACATCATGCTTACCTCCCGCTGTTATATTTACATCCATGTCGTAACTATTTGTTGCACTTTAGTACAAGCCTTAAACCATGTTAGTCATTCATGCCTTTACTTGTTTTCTTATAAAGATAATGCTCCTTCTTATTGTTTGTTATATTTGAATCTAAGCCTTCCATCATGTTAGTTAGTGAAACTTATGTTCTTCTACCATACTTGATGCCATTACTTTTGTGCCCTATATCACGTCTATTTCTATTTTCTATACGTTTCCGACTTGTTATTTGTTACTATCTGGGTACTCTCTACTTAGTTCATATTTTATTATAAATTATTCTACCTGGTTGGTACTGCTACATGCATATTATGGAAAGAATGAGATAAATGCATGAAGGCTGTTGCCATGCCTTATTTTCCACATAATACATTTTATATATATATATATATATATATATATATATATATATATATATATATATATATATATATATATTGAGGAAGAGATAAAAGCATGAAGGGTGTTACCGTGCCATTTGGTTTGATATCTTGAATATACTTCTCACACCAGGAATATTATGAATTTACTACTAAGATTTCTCCTATTAATCGTTTACTGCCTCGCATAGTTGCTTATGGTACCCTTATCTATTATGTTCTTTAACTGTTCCTACTATTAGTCTGTTGCGCAGTTTATAACATTGAGTACCTTGTTTTAACTAAAAATCCTCGTCACTACTTTGATGAGGTTAGACAATATACTTATTGAGTACATGGGGTCGGTTGTACTCATACTATACTTCTTCACCATGCGTGCAGATTTTGGAGCGGAGTTGCAGATGATGACGGGGGATGACTCTGAAGATGTCTGTGCCTTCCGGATGTGGCTACCACTTGTCCCTGGGTAGTTCTAGAGTTGAATTCTGTTTATGTACATTTCAAACATAAGTTGTATTTATTTCATATTCATTTTTGCAATAATCCAGTCTTAGTAGCTCATGTCTTGTATTACCAGTCCTTGGTTCATTGTTTGGAATCCAGATATATCAATTGTTGACCACATTTATTTTGTTAGAATTGTGTTAACTGTTTATTGGCTGATCTAAAGGGTCGAGTTAGATGCCATCACGACTTGTGGTTTTTGGTTCATGAAAAAATCACACCAAACAACATCAAAACTACAAATCGACGATCAAAACCTTTCTTTAAACTTTCAAACATTCAAACTTCGACGAACGCATCCGATTCATACTTAAACATTTCGGAATAATGCCAAAATTACGTACAAATTATAAATCACGATACAAACCTATTCCAAGCCTCAGAACCTCAAACGGACATCAATAACACCAAAATCCACTTCAAATCAAACTTAAGAAATTCTTAAACTTTCAAAATGCTAAATTTTCATAATAAGCGTTGAAATGCTCCCGGACCACCCCGATACTCAATCCGAACATACGCCCATATCCAAAATCATCATATAAACCTATTGGAACCTTCAAATCCCGATTCTGAGGTTGTTTACTCAAAAGTTAAACCTTAGTTAACTCTTCCAACTTAAAGCTTCCGAATTTAGAATTTTCGTTCTGAAATAACTACGAACTTCCCGAAATTCAATTCTGACCACACGTATAAGACATAAAACATGAAGTGAAGCTACTTACGGTATCAAACTGCTGAACGGCGCACTTGAGCTCAAAACGGCCGGTCGGATCATTACATTCTCCCCCACTTAAATATATGTTCGTCCTCGGATGTGCCAAGAACCGTTCCGGTGTTGTCCAAAATAACTCTTCAACACCTCATGCACCTACCCATGCCACCACAACCCATGTGAGCACATTATCTTGAGCCAGACTGAAGATACCCCATATAACCATAGCTGACAAGCCTTATAACCAAATTCCAACATGTAGATGGAAGAATTAACTAAGGTTTAACTTTTGAGTAAATGACCTCAGAATCATGATTTGAAGGTTCCAATAGGTTTGTATGGTGATTTCAAACTTGGACGTATGTTCGGGTTAAGTATCGGGTGGTCCGGAAGCATTTCTGCGCTTGTTACGGAAGGTTGGCATTTTGAAGGCTTAAGAATTTCATAAGTTTGGTTTGAAGTGGATTTTGATGTTATCGATTTCCGTTTGGGGTTTCGATCTTTGGAATAGGTTTGTATTATGATTTGTGACTTGCACGCAAAGTTTGACATCATTCCGAAATATTTTGATATGATTCGGACGCGTTCGTTGGAGTTTGGGAGTTTGAAAGTTTAAAGAAGGATTTTGGTCGTCGATTCATAGTTTTGATGTTGTTTGTGGTGATTTGAAGTCTCGAGTGGGTTCGTTTCATGTTTTGGAACTGGTTGGTGTGATTGGACGGGGTTCCGGGGGCATTGGGTGTGTTTCGGCTTGATTTCGGGCCTTAGGTATGTTTCGGGGTGATTTTGGACCAAGGTAAGCTGGGCCTGGGTGTTTTTGGCCTACACGTTCGCGAGGATAGTTCCGCATTTGTTGTGATCAACCCTGGTAAGGCATCGCGTTCGCGAGCCTTTCTTCGCCATCGCAAAGGAGGATGTTTTTGGAGCTGAAGCAGGTTGTGCTTCGCGAACGCGTGGGCAGTGCCGTGTTCGCGAAGAAGGTTGGACAGGGCAGTGTTATTTTAAAATCGGGGGTTTCGCTCGTTTTCACTTCATTTCGTCCATGTGAGCCGATTTTGGAGCAATTTTGGAGTGCTTTTATTATCATCTATTATGGGGTAAGTGATTCTTCAAATTGTGAGTTAAATACATGTTTTATATATGGATTTAAGCATGGTAATTGATATTTTTGGATTTTCTACCACAAAATTAGATATGGAATTAGAAATAAATTATATATTTGAGTTAGTGGTATTATGGATAAAATTTACCTTCAAGAATTTTCGGAATCCGGGCATGTGGGCCTGAGGGTCGACTTTATTGGCTTTTCAAGCTTAGTTGGGGAGTGTGATGAATTAATCAATTTTGATATTGGAGTATATTTTTATTGGCTTCCCTGATTGTTTGACTAGTTTCGGGACGTTTGGCTTGGAGTTGAGTGTTAGAGTAGCGTTGGAGTCGGTTATGGAATTTCTGGAGTATTGCTTAGCTTGCTCGGTATTGGATTCGGCTTGTTTGAGGTTAGTGTATTGCCTAACCTTGTTGAAGAAATTTTTTCTACTATTTGACGTTATTTGTTACATACGGGGGTGATACATACATGAGGCGACGAGCATATATACATGTGCTAGGGTTAATCATGCTCGGGGAATAAATTATGCTATAAATTGTGTCTTGTAGAATTACGCGACCTTCTTACTTCATGTTTTACTTTACTTCTAGATACTAAGGAATATGGAATTAAATGATAGAAACCAAGATTTAGCTTATTATAACTTGATTAAAATTTGACGGATTTTTTTGAGAAACAATAGATGTGTGTAATTCGGTCATCATTATGCTTAATCACTAATACATTATTACGACCGTTATTCTTAAGATATTGGATTTTATACTTGATTTAAAGATCATTTTTGAGACTTGTCAAAATACTTGAATAATAAAGTACTTGAGGTTTATTGATTTGTTATTGGCTTGAAAGTTGTGATTGCTGTCATTTGGAATATCCATTTAAACACTCTCCTTGATGTTATTTATGCTTCCTACCTTGCTTGCCATTGATATACATGTGCTTGGTGAGGAAGAGTGTAAAGCACGAAGGTTGATGCCGTGCCATTGTATATAAATTATCATGTGAGGGAGAGTGTAAAGCACGAAGGGTGATGTCGAGCCTTTTACTATATTATATCATGTGAAGGATAGTGTAAATCACGAAGGGTGATGTCGTGCCATTTCATTTGAGTGTAAAGCACGAAGGGTGATTCCGTGCCATTTCATTTGAGAGTAAAAGCATGAAGGGTGATGCCGTACCATTTTATTTATATTATCACGAGTTCATGGTACGATGTGTGTTTCCGTGCAGGCGAGGACGAGGGAAATGCATTATGTTGCGATATCTTTTTCTCGTGTATACGTTCATTCCCTTACATTGAGCTTTCATTATCTTAACTTTGTTTCCTATGTGACTTGTCATTATTGTCCTGTCTTTTGTGTTCTATCTCAATTGTTGTCGTGTTGCCCATGCCTTCTACTTTCTTGACTTGCATACATCATGCCTACCTCCCACTGTTATATTTATATCCATGTCATAACTATTTGTTGCACTTTAGTACAAGCCTTAAACTATGTTAGTCATTCATGCCTTTACTTGTTTGCTTATAAAGATCATGCTTCTTCTTCTTGTTTGTTATATTTACATCTAAGCCTTCCACCATGTTAGTTAGTGAAATTTATGTTCTTCTACCATACTTGATGCCATTACTTTTGTGCCCTCTATCACGTCTATTTCTATTTTCTATATGTTTCCGACTTGTTATTTGTTACTATTTGGGTACTCTGTACTTAGTGGTTATTTTATTATAAATTATTCTACCTGGTTGGTACTGCTACATGCATATTATGGAAAGAATGAGATAAATGCACGAAGGTTGTTGCCGAACACATTTTAAACACACACACACACACACACACACACTATATATATATATATATATATATATATATATATATATATATATATTGAGGACGAGATAAAAGCATGAAGGGTGTTACCGTGCCATTTGGTTTGATATCTTGAATATACTTCTCACACCAGGAATATTATGAATTTACTACTAAGATTTCGCCTAGTAATCGTTTATTGCCTCGCATAGTTGCTTATGGTACCCTTATCGGTTATGTTCTATTACTGTTCCTACTATTAGTCTGTTGCACAGGTTATAACAGTGAGTACCTTTTTTTTTTAACTAAAACTCCTCGTCACTACTTCGATGAGGTTAGACAATATAGTTATTGCGTACATGGGGTCGGTTGTACTCATACTACACTTCTGCACTGTGCGTGCAGATTTTGGAGCGGAGCTGCAGACGATGACAGGGGCTGACTCTAAAGATGTTAGTGCCTTCCGGATATGGCTACCACTTGTCCCTAGGTAGTTCTAGAGTTGAATTCTGTTTATGTACATTTCAAACATAAGTTGTATTTATTTCATATTCGTTTTTGCAATAATCGAGTCTTAGTAGCTCATGTCTTGTATTACCAGTCCTTGGGTCATTGTTTGGAATCCAAATATATCAATTATTGACCACATTTATTTTATTAGAATTGTGTTAACTGTTTGTTGGCTGACCTAACGGGTTGGGTTAGATGGTATCACGACTTGTGATTTTTGGGTCGTGACAAAATCACACCAAACAACATCAAAACTACAAATCGACGATCGAAACCTTTCTTTAAACTTTCAAACATTCAAACTTCGACGAACGCGTCCGATTCATACTTAAACATTCCAGAATAACGTCAAAATGTATGTACAAGTTATAAATCACTATACAAACCTATTCCAAGGCTCAGAATCACAAACGCACATCGATAACACCAAAGTCCACTTCAAATCAAACTTAATAAATTCTTAAACTTTCAAAATGCTAAATTTCCATAATAAGCATTGAAATGCTCTGGGACCACCCCGATACTCAACCCGAACATACGACCATATCCAAAATCATCATACAAACCTATTGAAATGTTCAAATCCCAATTCCAAGGTCGTTTACTCAAAAGTTAAAACTTAGTTAACTCTTCCAACTTAAAGCTTCCGAATTTAGAATTTTCGTTCCGAAATAACTCCGAACTTCCCGAAATTCAACTCCGACCACACGTACAAGACATAAAACATGAAGTGAATCTACTTACAGTATCAAACCACCGAACGACGCACTAGAGATCAAAACGGCCGGTCAGATCGTTACATTCTCCTCCACTTAAACATACGTTCGTCCTCGAACGTGCCAAGAACCATTACAGTGTTGTCCAAAATCACTGTTCAATACCTCATGCACCTACCCATGCCACAACAACCCATGTGAGTACATTAGTTTGAGCTAGACTGAAGATACTCCCTATAACCATAACTAACAAGCCTTAGAACCAAATTCCAGCATACGAAATTCTCCACGAGACCCAATTTTTAACATACAAACACCACATCAATCACTACACACTCTACCAAAAAATGATCGTGCACCTATGCTGAAATCACACCATGAACCACATAAGTCGTTTGCCCATAATAACATTCTTCGACCACAATAGTTGCAATTTCACGAATCCGATGCCCGCAATACACTTCATAACACATATAAGCCCTGTTCCCACTCCCGCAATACTTCCACGACGAAAGAGATGTGAGAAACTCGTAACCACCTAACAAAATCAATAAATCATGGAGTCCCTTCACCTGACAAGAACCATTACCTCATTCTGAACTGAATAATAATATTTTCTCTATAATATACCCTACATAAATCCGATCTCACTTATCTCAGGTCCAATAATCTTGTCTCACCCAGTACAAGCTGCTCGGGCAATAAGCTACCTCAAACACCGTCTAAAATCTCATACAACGCTATCAAAGCGCCAACTAGCTATAACTCGAATGTGACCTCTAGGGAAGAACGAACTCTGGCAAAGAACCATCCAGCCCGCATAACAAATAAAATGGCCAAACCGATGCTATGGCTTTATCTCATATATGGGAAAACAAGATACACAAAATAAGTGTAAGGAACCGTACTTAACATCTCACTTTTGCGGCGTGCAACCCGATCTAAATATGATATTGTTGCGGTGTGCAACCTGATTCAAATATTATATCGTTCCGGCGCGCAACACGATCCACACCACATACCCGTGGCGGTGTGCCACCCGATCCAAACAATATATCCATGGAGGAGTGCCACCCGATGTACACATGACAATCAATAAGGAAACACCCATCAAGCCGAAATGCTTATTCTTACGAAATGTTCGAACATCGACCACTAGCACGCCAAGTGCATAATACAACCCTGGGGATCCGGATAGTGCCATACGCTACAAAAACCCAATCACAACTAAGGTGAAATAAATGACATGCATCTCGAGAACCATCTTGCTCAGATAACACCACAAGCTACACATGATCACAACACATGTGCAAATAATCAAGTCGTCTCACAAACCACCTGGCACAATAGAGTATTACATGGAATAGCTGACGAGGGGAATAACATCCAACGCTCGAAGACTCCTCCGTAAGCAATGCTATGCTGAATGAACACATCTGACCTGATATAGAGCATTCATTCACATTAGACCCACCAACGGACCTCAAGCCGATTCTGATCATACCATACTGGGCCAACAACCTTTCAAGGATCCACAATGGCCCTATTCATGACACACACGAGTAGTTGTCCAATCCGGAACAAACTCCCATAGTCCACAACCAAAGAAATAGAGTGCATTTCAGGCATAAACTCTCACATTAGAGATAGTACCAGAATCTCCATACTTGGTTTCAATCCTTAACAATCAAGTGACTAACATGTCACACTTATACAATTTTCCCTTGGGATACGCTCCCACGACTTTCTGCACCAGGTAGCAAAGTCTGCACCTCCATACCACCAACCGTACTAATTCTGTAATGCAAATCACGAATCTGCAAATAAATACACAATGCCTCTTCCACAAAATACCATTCTCATGCGACACTAAGATAATGCTAGCTTACTCTAAACATCTGAATTCTTCCCTGCCCATCCGAGCTTGTGACATTCTTATCAACACTGAGCCGCAACCATTATCCTCAACTTCCAATTACCATGCCGCTCACTGCACTTATCATGCCGCTACGCAAGAGTACAAGAATTCATCATAACCCCCTAAACTACTAGTAGAATAAGCACTTCATTGGCTAGAAACCTTTCACTTAACTCATTTCAGAAGAATCATTGCAACACGCAATTGAATTCCCACGACCACAGAAAATACAAACCTCAAGTCGTGGTCTAAACCGCCATAACACTTCCGCAATCCATTACACAACAAGGCCATAGTAATCGAATACCTCCTAAATCAAGAAAATTATGGTGGCTGTCAAGCCCGTACATACAACCACAAACCACCTGTATAACTTAACATATCGAAGGAACTGATCATCGCCACAATCATGCTGATTCAAACCATTACTAACCGACCCCACGTCTTCTAATTTACTCTTGACTTTTCTTAGAAATAATAATAGCTCTATTCCAAGCCCGTACATACAACCACAAACCACCTGTATAACTTAACACACCGAAGGAACTGATCATTGCCACAATCATGCTGATTCAAACCATTACTAACCGACCCCACTTCTTCCAATTTACTCTTGACTTGTCTTAGAAATAATAATAACTCCATTCAAAATACAAGAAAATGCAATAAAACTCATCTCGAGTGACCCAATTCACGAGACCACATCGTCTAAATACCGATGAACCATCTCATACCCTCCTTATGCGCACAATAGCATCTCCAACTGGTACACCCATTCTGAAAGACCTTCCGCGAATACGAAGCTATTTCTCCAATACTACCCCGCATACCCGATGATAACATAGAAAATTCCCCAAGTAATCTTCACATTCTACTGCAAAAATCCCGGGCTTCAACCACACAACGAACCCAAAATCCTTAGACATCGCGCTTACATCCTTGAACCCATTACAACCACTATTGAGAGTCACCCACTCTGACCTGGTCCCGAATATAATTAAACTCCAACGCTATGTTAGCACATGAACACTCCCAAAGAAGCAACCGGATGGATTCTTTTCCTTGTACATCACATCCACAAGAAGCATAAACTCTGAGTCTTCCCAAAACCTGCACATAAATCGATAAGGCAAATTATAGCACACATTTATCAAGTTCTTTGCTCTAATTACCCCTGATGTTTTCTTTTCAGAGTCATAAATAATCCACCAATGCACCGATAACCAAAAATCGCACAAGCAAGCAACCACGTGATCCAATCATAAATGGTGGGCTCCTCCACTTAGCTTTAAGCTACAAGCACATAAATCTTGAACCCATAAAGATTCCTCCTTCTCAATCACCATGATTTAGCACCGTTAACCCGCCAAATTTCTCATAATATCTTGTTAAACTTTTCATGAGCATTCTGAATTATCAGCCACAATTGTATATTCGACCTCCTATTGGGTAGTAAGTAGAATACTTCGTAGAAACTTCATCAAAATCATGCAACCGCTAACCTGCTCACGGGAGATAGCCAACCCGTGGAATCCCATACCGACATCTTCAAATGACGCTGCACTAGGTACAACTACCACGAAATCAATAAACCCTCCCGAGCCCATGCTCGTCCATCAGCTGTAAAAGTCTGTTCATTCCTATTGACATCAAGTGAAAGTCGACAATACGTTCCAAACTCAAAGTCACGTTGCATCCAAATATGATAATCAAGTTTTCACACCCCTCTTTATTTCAAGCAAACTCATCTCTGCCATATTCAATCTTCATCAGTACAGTAGCCACCATCCCAAATAAAATTCGTAGACCTAGTCACTTTCTACCATGAGTCCCAAATCACTCTAAACTTTCTCAAGGCATATGGCTATCCTACCACAAAATCCATACATTACTCTGCCACTCCCACTTTGGTTAAACCATCTCCTTAAGCAACTTCTCGACCTCTACTGTTCATACTTGACCTGCTAGCAATTTAATCACCGCGAGACACCTCCCACCGTATCCTTCCTCCTCCTTTGCTGCCAAAATACTACCTCAAATCTTAATCCATCTTTGTAGCACTCGATCGGATAAATTGCTACCAACTCTAAGCCTCCTCAAACATCAGCTATCTCGAGCCATCAATACTAGAAATACTGATTCGATCTTGAAGTCGCCTTACACTGCCATATCTAATAATCGTTGCTCAAGCACCATCCTACAACACCCTGCCCCGAAGGCAATTCAAAGGAGACTATAACACTGAGGAGCCTCAATGCGTTCCAACAAGGACGACTACACCATGTCACAAATGAGTATTTCCCCTAAGTTTGAAAATATCCAATCTCGCTACTCCGTCAATCGAGGCCTAAACATCCATAGTCCAATTGCCTATCGTCCACTGGAACTATATACCGAACCTCTAAACCATTAACTGAGTAGTCCTTCTTTCGAGTTATTCATTGTCGCGACACATAAATAAGCACCTTACCATTTACACCAACACCGCGTGATAACCACTCATGAACATCATAATGCACCGTGTATAGCCGCGAAATCGAATGCAACACTAATCATTGCGCTAAAATGACAGAACATCCCTCCATGAGGCAAAGACAATAGCCCAATAGAATACGCAGGGAAAAACATCCTGCACCACATCTGCAGTACCATTACAACTCCTCGATGACCAATTGATAACCAGCGCTCCACGTCGCATAAGATTTAGTAGGAAGAAAATGAAGGCATAAGCTTCAATGCAATCAAATCGCACGATAAGGAATCAAGAATGAAAGTGCTCCTAAATTCCATGTAGCCTCTCGAAGATAAGTACAAACGTCTTTGTACCGATCTGCAAGACTCTACTAGACTTGCTCATGACTCGTGAGACCCAAATGAACCTAGAGCTCTGATACTAAGCTGTAACGACCCAAAACCCACTATAGGTCGTGATGGCACCCAACGTCGCCGTTAGGCAAGCCAACGATGAACTATCACCTAAATTGTTCATTTTATTACTTTCGAAATCATAAAATTTTATTAAGTAGATTTACACCTTTAAAATCTATGGGTACATACATAACAATATTTCATAAAATATAAGGTGATAATAATATGCAAATCCGTAAGTATCGACTAGAATATCCCCAAAACTCCGTACCACAAGTGCATGAATATTTACTAAGGAGTACAACAATAATACAACACTTGTCTTGAATGTAAATGAGACAAGATAAAGTAAATAGTACGACAGAGACTCTGTGGGATGCGATACGTAGCCTAGAATACAGATCACCATAAAGTCTCCTCAGCAGCTGCGCCTACGCGTCCAGATGTCCACCAAATGAACCTATCAGATCTTGCACATTTAGTGCAAAAGTGTAGCATAAGTACGTAAATCAACGCATACCCAGTAAGAATCTAGCCTAACCCCTGAGAAGTAGTGATGAGGGGCCGACATCGACACTTACTAGAGGTCCAATAAAGCAGTATGCTAAATCCTAAACAAATATGAAGTACAACAGTAATAGTGGGATATAACGGTAACCAGCATAATCTTTAAAAATTTCTTTTAAGTATATAAATTTCTCAATCTCGTATTCTATATCAACAACTTGAAAAATATCAAGTGCCAATATCAAATGAATAAGGAATACCATATGAAATGCCACGCATCAGTGGAAGGATAATCTCGTGAATATTCGGGCTGCTAGCGATATAATGCACGATTATGCCTAGGTCGTACGACCCGATCCACAATAATGCGTACATTGCCGAGGGTCGAGCGACACGAACTATAGATGCATTTATTATACTGCTGAGGCGTTCGGCCCGACACACAAGAGAGAAAGAAACTTATCGAATCACAAGGCACGTGCTTACAACACAGATACAGGTGCATAATAGTGAATATACCCCTTTACGTTTATTAAATATCTTAGCAACAACTCAAGGTGATAAAGCTCAGCTTATATCTACATATATATATATATATATATATATATATATATATATATATGTGTGTGTGTGTGTGTGTGTGTTTTAAATCAATTTCAATTGTAATTTCAATTAATTAAGCTAGCATAATGAGTCCAAACAATTTAAATATTACATGATAAAGTCCTAAGTCTACCCGGACATAAACATGCTTTAGCTACAAACGAACTCTCATCACCTCGTGCGTACGTAGCACCCATAACTAGTAGCACATAACAATTACATCACCTAAGGGTAGTTTTCCCCTCGCAAGGTTAGACAGGAGACTTACTTCGCTCCGAAGTTTCATAATTGGCTCTAACGCCTCTCTAACTCCTCAAACTAATGCTCATCGATCAGAAACTAGTCAAACAAGGTGAAAATCAATCAAGATATACTCCAATGCATATAATTTAACAATTTATAATAATTCTCAACTCCGCTCGTAAAGTCAACAAAGTCAACCCCCAGGCCCATGTGTACGGATTACGAAAATTCTTTAAGATAATCATTACCCGTACCGTAGCAGTAGTACCACTTTAAGTGTGTCACATTCCAGTTGTTCGGTAGTTGTACACCATTTCCTACTTCAAGTTTGTATGAGCCTTTGCCGGTAATTCCGACGACTCGATATGGTCCTTCCCAATTTGGTCCCAACTTCCCCTCATTCAGGTTTTGGGTGTGTAATGTTACTTTCCTCAACACCAAGTCCCCAATCTTGAAGTGTCGACGGTTGGCTCTTCAGTTGTAATATCTTTCTATCCATTGTTTCTGGGCGGACTCACGCCTTTTATCTAATAGATCCAGGCTCGTGATCATGGCCTCGCCATTTGACTCTTTGGTCACATATTAGAACATGAGGCTCGGTTCTCCCACTTCGACTTGTATTAAGGCTTCGGCCTCGTAGACCAACAAAAATAGAGTGGCCTTGGTACTAGACTTCGATGTCGTACGATATGCCCACAGGACTTCGGGCAAGACTTCCTTCCATTTCCCTTTGGCATCGGTCAATCTCTTTTTTAGGTTTTGAAGTATGGTCTTGTTTGTTGATTCCACATGTCCGTTCTCACTAGGGTGGTAAGGTGTTGATAGTATCTTCTTAATCTTATGATCTTAGAAACATTTATTTACCTTGTTGCTGATGAATTGTTTCCTATTATCGCACACGACCTCGGACGGTATCCCAAATCGACATATTATATGGTCCCAGATGAAGTCAATGACTTCTTTCTCTCAGACCTTTTCGAATGCTTGAGCCTCGACCCATTTGGAAAAATAATCGGTCAAGAATAGTATGGATTGAGCTTTACCCGGTGCCCATAGTAGGGGACCGACTATGTCCATTCCCCACTTTATAAACGGCCACAGGGACAGGACCGAATGGAGTATATGGCTCGGTTAATGGATTATCGGTGCATGTCTCTAGCAATCATCGCATTTTTGTATGAGTCCTTTGCATCTTTCTCCATTTCGGTCCAATAATAGTCGGCCCTGATTAATTTCCCCACCAAAGATTCTGCCCCCAAATGGTTTCCGCAAATGCCTTCATGAACTTCTCTCAAGGCGTATTCGGTATCTCCCGGTCCCAAGCATCTAGCTAGCAGGCCATCGAACATTCTCTTGAACAATGCCTCTTCGACTAAGCTAAATCTGACAGCCTTGGTACACGGAGCTCTCGATTCTTTGGGATCTGAGGGCAATTTCCCAGTCTTCAAGTTGTCTATGTACTGGTTCCTCCAATCCAGGTTAAACTTGTTGAGTTTACTTAGGCATGGCCTTCTTCTATCACCGACTTTATGAGCTGTACGACTGTTCCCAAACTAAATTCATCTCCATCAATCGATGACCCCAAGTTAGCCAGAGCATCGACCTTGCTGTTCTGATCTCCGGGTCACGTGTTGTAGGGTTCATTCCTTGAATTGATGCAGCGTTACCTGTAACTTGTCTAAATACCTTCGCATTCGTTCCTCTTTCACTTCGAACGTCCCATGGACTTGATTTATCGTGAGGAGGAAATCACACTTAGCTTCACTCACCTCGGCCCCACGGCTTTTAGTCAATTCGAGACATGTAATCATGGCCTCATACTCAGCCTCGTTGTTAGTTAGTTTCATAGTTCTAATAGACTACCTAACTACATTCCTAGTAGGTGGTTTCAACATGATGCCGAGCCCGGGCCTCTTCACGTTCGAGGAACTATCCATAAAAAGGGTCCAAATTCCCCAAGTAGTCCCCGAGGTCAGCAATAATTCCCTTTCGACTTCGGGCATTAACGCCGGCATAAAGTAGGCCACGAAGTGTGCCAAAGTTTGAGATTTTATGGCGGTTTAAGGTTGATCCTCGATATCGTACCCATTGATTTCGACGGTCCATTTAGCCAACTGGCTGGAGAGCTTGGGTTTGTGTATGATGTTCCTCAGTTGGTAAGAGGTTATGACACATATGGGGTGACATTGAAAGTACGTTTTTAACTTTCTGAAGGCACTTAGCAAAGCGAGCGCCAATTTTTCCAGGTGAGGATTCCTTGTTTCGGCCTCTCCTAGAGTTCTACTGACATAGTAAATAGGAAATTGCGCATCTTCCTCTTCCAGGACCATGACTGCGCTTACCGCCACCTCGGAAACCACCAAGTAAAGGTACATCTGTTCATCCGCCTTCAGAGTGTGAAGCAAGGGCGGACTCGAAAGGTACCGTTTGAGATCTTCCAAAGCTTGTTGACATTCCGGAGTCTAGGAGAAGTTATTCTTCTTCTTCAACAGTGAGAAGAACTGATGGATTTTGTTCGAGGACCTTGATATGAACCGGCCTAGGGCGGCTATATGCCCGATCACCCTCTGAACAGCCTTGACATTGTACACCACGGTAATATCTTCTATGGCTTTGATTTTGTCGGGATTGATCTCGATCCCTCGATTAGATACCATAAACCCGAGGAATTTCCCGGATCCGACCCCGAATGCGCACTTTTCTGAGTTCAGCTTCATATTGGATTTCTTTAATATGTCAAAGGTTTCCTGCAAATATTTCAAATGGTCCTTTACTCGAAGGGACTTGACTAACATGTCGTCAATATAACTTCCAATGATTTTCCTATCTGTTCTTATAATATTCTGTTTACTAGGCATTCATAGGTGGCACCGACGTTCTTTAATCCGAATGGCATTACGTTATAACAATAAGTGCCGAATTTAGTGATAAAGGAAGTGTTTTCTTGATTGCCCGGGTCCATCTGAATTTGGTTGTACCCGGAATAGGCATCGAGAAAACTGAGTATCTCGTGACCGGCCATCGCGTCGATCATCCGATCGATGTTAGGCAAAGGAAAAGATTCCTTAGGGCATGTCTTGTTCAGATCTTTATAATCCACATACATTCTTAACTTATTTCCTTTTTTATGTACTACCACTACGTTAGCTAACCAGTCCAGGTATTTAATTTCCCGAATGGACCCTATTTTAAGGAGTTTAGAAACCTCCTCCTTGATGAATGTATGCTTGACCTCAGACTGCGGTCTCCTTTTCTACTTAACCGGATGGAACTTCGGGTCCAATCTCAGTTTATGAGTGGTTACCTCCGGCAGAATCTCTTTCATGTTGAGATGGGACCAAGCGAAACAATTTATGTTAGTTATAAGAAATTCAATAGGTTTTTTCCTGAGCTCAGGAGTTAACCCCGTCCCCAGGTATACCTTTCGATCGGGTAAGTGTTTGATCAATATGACTTGTTGCAGCTCCTCGACTATCGATTTGGTGGGATCGGAATCATCAAGAGCTATGAACGATCTAGGAACTCTGTAATCCTCCTCCTCGTCTACTCATCGTCCTTCCGGTTCGATCGGAACCGGTATCCGTGATTGCTATTTAATTTCTTCCTTCCCGGTCGGCTCCATGTTCTTTGATGTCGAGACCACATGCACCAGGATTACCTCGTCGACTGCAAACATTTCCTTTGCGGTCGGCTTCTCTTTGTGGACCATTTTGACTCCTCCCGGTGTAGGGAACTTCAGTGCCTGGTGTAAGGTTGAGGGTACCTCCCTCATGTTATGAACCCATGGCCTTTTAAATAGGGCATTGTACCTCATGTCCCCTTCGATCATGTAGAATTTTGTATCTTAGATCGTCCTGGCGGTGTTCACTAGTAGGGTTATTTCTCCATTAGTAGTTTTGCATGCCATGTTAATCCGTTCAACACCCGGAACACCGGCACTATTTGGTCCTGTAACACCAACTGCTCTTCGACACTCGATCTGATGATGTTGCACGAGCTTCCTGGATCAATCAACACACATTTAACTTGAGATTTATTGATAAGTACAGATATCACCAATGGATCATTATGAGTTTGTACGATGCCCTCGACATCCTCGTCGCTGAATGAAATGGTTCCCTCCGGGACGTAATCTCGGGTGCGCTTTTCCCTCGTGAAGGATACTTTAGTGCGCTTTATCATTGGCCCTTGGGGGACATCGATCCCTCCAATGATCATATTGATGACGTGCTAAGGTTCTTCTAGTTTGTTCTGTTTATTGTAGTCCCTGTTCCTTAAGTGGTTTTTGGCTCGATCACTCAGAAATTCTCGGAGGTGCCCGTTATTAAACAACCGGACAACTTCTTCTATCAATTGTTGACAGTCCTCGGTCTTGTGGCCATACGTGACATAATACTTACACATCAGGTTAGGATCTCTCTGGGTAGGGTCGGGCTGTATTGGTCAAGGCCACTTGGTTTCTTTGATGCGCCTAATAGTTGATACGATGTTGGTTGCATCAACGTTGAAGTTATACTCTGATAATCTTGGTGCTTCCCTTCTCCCGAGCGGCATGTCGAAACCGTTTTTGCTCATC